>NW_009648043.1:3457134-3457859 GCF_000708025.1 Charadrius vociferus
GGCCGGGCCGGTGCGTGTGTCCGCCGCTGCAATTGAGCGGCGAGGAGGCGGAGGGTGGGTATGGTCACGGGGGCTGAGCCGCTGGTTCCAAAAAGTTGTGGTGGTTTTATTTATTTTTTTATTTTTTTTATTTTTTTTTTTAGGCGAGGGGAGGAGGAATAAGGAAGGAGAGAGCGGAGCAGGTTCGGCGTGGCTAATCGCGAGTGTTATGCAGCGCGACTGAAACGGCTCTCCGGGATACCTGTCCCAGGCTGAGCTCCGGCACAGTGAGCCGACGCTGTCGGGAGAAGCTGTTTGAGTCGAGGCTTGGACAGAAATTACCTCATGCTCTTCCCGATCGGCGCCGAGCATTAATTCCAGTGACCTCTACAGTAATATGGATATGCAACTCTTTTCCATCCAGGTATTTGTGTGTGTGTGTGTGTGTGTCTCCTTTAGTTCTTATTTTAAGGAGAGAGGAGACCACAAATAATGCAAGTTTTACCTCAGTTAACGGTTTTTGGGCTGGACAATCCTCTCCGCCTGCTTTGTGGCGCCGGGGGCTTTTGGTTTTTTTTGCTTCAATTATTTATCATTTTGATTGTCGATATCCTCCCCCAGTCAGCTCTATCAAAAGGGATCCCGGGCACGGTGCCGTCACAGCGGCGAGCAAAAAGGGAGGATATCGGTGCTTCTGAAAGCGGGAGATCTCCCCCTTGCCTCCTTAACTGGGTTCCTCTCCCACC
>NW_009648043.1:3458100-3458536 GCF_000708025.1 Charadrius vociferus
GGCCGGCCCGCGGCGGGGGGTTAGCTGCCCCCCGGCGCGGAGCGGCATCCCCCAGCGCTGGCGTGTGTTTGGTGCGGGGATCCCAAGTGTTGGCGGCTGGATGTACAACACGGTTAAAAAAAAAAAACCAACCCAAAACCTAGCAAACCAACCCAACTTAATAAAAATCGATCAGTGACTCAAAGTGCACGCAAATCCAGCGCTGGCATTTTGGAGTTCGCAAGCTTCTGACCTCTGGGACTGGGGATTCATTAAAAGAGACTTAGGTTTTCAGTGAGGGGGAACAGAAACGCATTAACGCTGACCGGTTGATGGAAGGAGAGGAAGGAATCACCGGCGGCTGTAAATAAAAGGCGACGCTGGTTTTCGCATCGCCGCCGCCGGAGGTGCGGTGCTCCCGGCGGGGTCTCGGGGCTCGGAGGGGCCCGCCGGAGCC
>NW_009648043.1:3459385-3466965 GCF_000708025.1 Charadrius vociferus
ACGCGGCCACTCGCCGGTGCCGCCGCCGGGGTAGGGCGCGGAGCCGGGGAGGGCTTTCCGGAAGGTTGCTCCGGGACGATTTCGACGGGCGGCTGCGTTTCTCGGGGCAGAGCCCCTCTGGTGGAGCACTGGGCTGCGGTACCAGCGCCTGCTCTGAGCCGGGCTGTGCGGGCTGGGGAGCGGGAGTCTGGTGGGTAGAGGGTAAAAGGAAAACAAAAACAACAGGGAAAGGTCTCCTGGGCTGTCTGGGAAAATCTCCTTGATCATCACTTGCCAGACCAGAGGTGAAACCAACTCTAAAGGTGTTAATATTGATGGGGTTTATTCAGCTGGGAGAGCAGGCAAGGGCAGAGGAAAATATTTGATGCTCTTTCCTTTTTAAAAATCATAAGCTTCTGTTAGCCTCACCCTGGCAGAAGGGCCTGTGTCGGTTTTTAGCAGGGTAGCTTGTTTGGAAAATGGATTTTTGCAGGGTAGAAAGTGAAGGCAGGTGCTCTGGGGTATTTGAAAAGAGGCTCATCAGACTGAGTGGAGACATTTCTCTCCTGGTGCACTAGGAGGAAATAGTTCCTGTAAACGAGATGCTGAGGGTGACTCGCCTTGAAGTCCTGATTATTGTGTAAAGGTTACTTCTGTGGCAGGGGCACAGCAAATCATTACAGAAGAGCTGAGGTAGATGAGACTACTTACATCAGTGAAGAATTCTCCTGCAAGTTAGAAGTTGCGATGTCAAGGCCTTAGGTTTTCCAAATTCCCTTCCGTTGTCAGCAAAACCTATTCATCTTCTATATATGTCATGTTACTGTATGCAGGTGGCAACTCTTTACCTGCTCTGTGTGGAAATTCATCTATTTGTTCATCACTGAACAGGAGAAAGAGGCAACGTTTATGAACACTAAAAAGAACATTAGCAAGATAATTCTTATTTGGTAGTTTGGAAGGAATATGTCGGTAGTAGAAAGTCAAAAAAAGCACAGTTTTGCATTTTTTTTTTCTCTTCTCAGAACTTCATAATGGAAGATGTTGTTATTTTGTTTTCATTCAGTAAAACCATATCAATT
The DNA here is from genome assembly GCF_000708025.1 of Charadrius vociferus. NCBI lineage: Eukaryota > Metazoa > Chordata > Aves > Charadriiformes > Charadriidae > Charadrius > Charadrius vociferus. Next base: position 3,460,447 of record NW_009648043.1, read on the forward strand.
TTGCATTGACTGGACAACCTGATGTTTTGTGCAAGCAGAAATGGATTTTCACCCTAAAACTCCACCTTGTCTAGTTCACAGAATAGTGGTTTTGTTTTATTTTAGTGCTGTTCAAATGTGCTTCAAATGCTATAAGAAATTAATTTTTTGACATGAGACAAAATTCTAAGTACTGTTTCTCAGATGTTCCCCCCCCAATAGTTTTTTGTTGTCACTCAGTAAAGGGAACGTGTGAGTCTGACAGGAAACGTCAATTAAAAAATGTTCCACGAAGTTCAGTGAATGTGTTTTCCTGCTTATGCTGCAGAGAGCAGTCCTTGTTCCTGCAGCTGTCTGTGAGATTTTTTTAAAACAACATTTCCAGGTGAAGATATCAAACCTTTCTATATGATTCCAGCCACGACTTCAGAGCCAGCTGAAGACGGTTCTTTCAGGAACCTTGTTACCAAAAGAGAGGCACTGCCTATATTTATTAAACTATTTATCTGTCACTCTCAGCTCATTATTTAGACGTGTTCATTAACATAAAGATCTCCCATAATAAGCCCATCTCTCAGTGCAGTGAGTCTGTGGTTGGAATAGTGACCGGTCCAGGCACATGCCGATGCACAGACTCTGGTGCCATGGTACCAAAGTATCCATCCTTGAGTACTACATGTCTCGTAAAGCTCAATGATTTTAGGAAGGAAGTAATTTCAGAACCAGACACTACATGCAGAAGTTTCCATGTCCCCTGTCTTGCAGTACCCCACCTCCTTAGGTTTAAAAATAAATATATATTCTAGCAGAACAAGTGGAGGTTTGTGCTGAAATACTGACTTTAAAAATAGCAGTATGTTCTGATAATGCCAGATATATTTAATGAATTAAACCAAAGAGGAGCATGTATTCCAAGGTGACTGGAAGAGAGGCTTTGTGGTGCACTTGCTTTTGGACTGTGCTTGGAAATGTATGAATTTATTCTCTGAAGTCATGTTTCTAGCAAACACCAACTAGTACACTGGGGAATCTGTCAAATCGAGAACATATTTGCATTAATTCAAACTTTTGTGGTCAATTGGAAAAGGACAGCATTTTACTTTGAAGGAAATCTCTGCACATGAGGAAAGTTCATTCAGGCTTTACAGCCCAGAGGACCATGATTTTCACGAAAATTCATTGATAAAAGTGGAATTCATTTAGATGAGATACTTTCTGCTTAGCTACACAGGCTTAACACATTCTGTAAAAGTTAATATTAATCAATGTATGAAAAGCAGTGTGGCATGAATAGATTAGGCAGTGTAACAGAAGCTTTTACTCCTTAGGTAACATAAAAAAAGACTAAAAGGTCTTAAATTTTTAAAAAGAACATTTTAAAATTTTATTTCTGTTTTATAGACAAACTGTGGACACTTGTGGCAAAGAAACATACTTTTTCAGGAAAACATGCAAGCTGAGGCAGAGCAATTAATGCTTATGTAGACTACAATGTTGAAAAATGCTTATTATCAATTCATTTGATTTTCAGTCAGTTCCAGATAAGATGTTGAATGGAGAATATTTGCCTCACAGTAGCTTCTGCATTGTTGTTGGAATTTGGGTTGCAATAGTTGAATTCATCACTATTTGTTTGTACGAAGACTGACAGTTGCTTTAATTTCTGGCATTTTTGGCTGTAAGGAATTGACCTGAGGCTAAGCAAGAGAAAAAGCAGCATTTCTTGCCTTCATGAATATTTTCACTTTTTCAGTGATGCTTTCTTGTTCTCCGTACAGTGTTAAATAAGAACAGTCTTATAATTTATTCCTTCAGAGAATTGCTCCCTGTATGGATTGTACATACATGCCCAGGCTAATGAGTTGATTGTTCATTGTGGAACCAGAAAGGGAATTGCCTCTATGTCTATTTTAGGTGTAGCTATAATTTTTACTATTTTGAACGCTTAACCGTGTTTTTCTTCTAAGGCAATCAAGACAGCAGACAGTTGTGGCTAGTTGATAGCGAATACAATCTTTTCTCTATAGCATGGACTGTATAAGAAACATCCCATGGGGCTGGATCAACTCACACGGTGACAGTGAAGTTACTCTGTTTGGGTCTGAGTCTGAGTTTGGTTCATGCGGCCAAAGTCTGGTCAGATTTGTAAACTATGTGCCCAAAAGGAGCCAAAGGAGAATTAATGGGATTATCACATAAACCAGCACAAACTTAGTTTCATTTAGATTCAACCCTGGGCCAAATTCAAGCAAAAACTAAATGTTAAGGGGTGCCGAAAGTCTTGTGTGCTGCTGTTCCCAACTGAAGTGATTTTATTCACACCCATTAAACAAGTTTCATTTTCAAGTCGTCACTCTGCTACCAAATCACACTGAGATACCTTTACATTCAATAGAAGACTTTCCACTGTGAATCTTTTTCTCAGGTCATCAAGTAGCCTCTATTTAAAAACCCTTCTTCATCTTTTCTGAGCTTAGTATTATCATTTGGGGAAAAACATGTAACAAAATAAATGTAAGAAGAATAAGAGCAATTTAAAGCATTGTAAAACCACATTTTGGGTATTGTTACCAAATAATATATAAAAATCTTGCCGAGAATAATTCAAAACGTCTTTGAAAAACAATATAGTCGTCTATAACTGTCTGCTAATTTTGTCTATAATTGTCTTCTAATTTGATCATATTTTTGGTAGGAACCAGTCAGATCACTAGGGACAAAGTACATACCTACAGATGAGCCTGTTGCCTGGATTTTCTGTATAGGCAGTAGGGTAGGCACTTGTTCAAGGCGATCAATTTCATTATAAATAAGACTTTTTTAAAAGAAAAGGATCAGGTGAATTGCACCCTAGGATGTCCACTGCTCTCCATAGCCTATAACAGGTGCTTTGAGAGTTCAGTTGCAGTTGCCCACAGCGCACCAATCTAATATTAAGCAAAATTAATTCCCTCTCTCTTCTCCTCAGAAGACTAAAAATTTATGTATAATTTTGTTAAATATTAAAATAAATAAATGCCACTCACTTGAGAATTAAAGTGGGGGCAATTTGGAAATATTTATAACAGTCAGTCAGGTGTTCAGCTATGTAGGCTGAAAGCTTGATCTCGTTAAAATCAGTGGGACTTCTCCAGATGTCAGTGGGGGCACAACATTGCTCCTATTTAATGTGGTCCAAATGCAAGCAGAGAATAGAGATCTTGTTAATGTTGGACCTCAGCTCGAGTGAAATGTTGGAAATACTGGATGTTCAGCTGGTGTCCTAACAGAATACATTGTGGTCTCTTTGCTTAAGAAATCAGCTACCTTTTCATAAAAGTAATTTAGTATTAGAAATTATCTGGAAGGCATTTTAGATATATAGTAAGCCCAGAAAAAAGTAAATTCCACTGGAGAAATAATCAGTTTAATATCCAGATGAATTGAATGTGCTTGTACTGCAGCGGCTGAAGAGCGTACTTAAATTCAGGAGCCCTGATTACTCCATTGTCATAAATGGGACCTCTCTGCGAGTGAGAGTGTAAGTAGTATTGCACTTCTGTAGGCTGGAACAGAATGATACAGCAAAACAGAAAATACAATGTGTTATGGATCAAATCTGTTTCTGGATGTCATGCAATGCGAAGGTAAATACGAATTACTGGTTGGAACCTGAACATCAAGCTAAGTTTATTTCCTCTGATTTGGCTTTTGCTCTGCTGGTATCCTCAGTTTCCTGGCTTGTCGTATAGTGCAGCCAGGTGTTCAAATTCACAGATGGCCAAGAATTACTCCCTTACAGAATATCGAAAGTAAAACCTCGGCGATGTAACTCCTATTCAAAAGTAAATACACTGTGTGACAGGTATAGAACCGCCAAACTAAATGGTATTTCTCACTGTTTTTTTCAGGAGTACCTCAGCTGCAGGGCAAAATACAAGGACATAAGCTGCTGACCTCCTCTTAGCATCAGCACCAGAGATACTACTCTATGCTTCACCATCAATTAAGAGCAATTGAAAACCACCTCTCGGAGAAGCTCATCAATCCATGACATCAGTGGACATCTTTTGTAAAACACGTTTTATGTACTTCTGCTGAGATACTTTTTCTACCTACCCCATGGTTCTGTATTACTTACTGGGCACTGATGGTAGCCTCCAGAAAGTGCAGCTTCAAATGCTCAACCTCATCCTTTAGCAAGAAGAAAATCTGGATACTGAATAGCAACAAAGTCTTCAGAGAAAATGGTATACGAAGGAAAACGATTAGTTTCCTGCCATTGTTTCTTCCTGTTAACAGCCAAATTCTACTGGATACTCACCCTGATGCAAAAAACTCATGGCCAGGAATATGCCCACTCCATCCGACTGGATGGGGACATCATCTTGGGAGGACTGTTCCCCGTCCATGCAAAAGGGGATAGAGGGGTGCCTTGTGGGGAGCTCAAGAAGGAGAAAGGGATCCACAGACTAGAGGCAATGCTGTATGCAATTGATCAGATTAATAAAGATCCTGATCTTCTTGCCAATATCACCTTAGGTGTCCGGATCCTCGATACGTGTTCCAGGGACACTTATGCATTGGAGCAATCCTTAACATTTGTGCAAGCGTTGATAGAAAAAGATGGTTCAGACGTGAAGTGTGCTAATGGTGACCCACCTATTTTCACTAAGCCAGACAAGATATCAGGTGTGATAGGTGCTGCAGCAAGTTCTGTGTCCATTATGGTTGCAAATATTTTAAGACTTTTTAAGGTAAGGAACATTTTATGTCTTTCTTTTAAATTTCAAGCACAGTGAAATAAGTGAGCTGATTGCGTTGTGTTATCTTCAAAAAAGAAAGGACTTTTTTAGATTCAGAAATCTGAAATGACTGGTTTGCCCTTTCAAAGCAAAGGGATAAAAAAAAAAAAGAGCAATGATTGCACATCCTAATTTAAGGTGTCAAATGCCTCTTTTGAAGTTCTGAACAACCCGGGCACATTTTAATTCTTTAGGGATTTGTATCCTTATTTTTTTTCACTAGTCACGTTTGCTCCATATTGAGCGTTTATGCTCATCAAGACTAGGTTGAGACTGATTTCTCAGATTTCCAGGAAAATGAAATATAAGTTTTAAACACAAATCTATTTGTAGGAGGACCAGATAATTTCCCTAACTAGGAAGATATGCGAGTAATAAACTAGTGCTATTGATGTACTTGTCTAGACAAATGAAGCGTACTGAAGTATCTTTGATTGCCTTGAAATCTTAACGTCCTCCATATTTTTTACAAGGTGATATTTTTTTCCGGGCTTGGTTATCACTTTATAAGTGATTACTTTTGGACAACAGTTCTACTGGCATTACCTTCCATGTACTTTGTTCAGCTCTGGCTTTATAAATAATGGAAAAGTAAACCTGCCACTTTTAAACTTGCTAAGTTAGATGGGAAGATGAACACGTTCTAATCAATCAGCTTAGCTGGAACAGATCAGGCAGCAAACATTTAATTTTTAATCCTGTGCAATGGCAAACAGATGAGGGTAAGTTGAGCACTTTTTTCTACACATGGAATGACTGTAACTTTTGTCTGAATCTGCTACTGTCCCACTGCCCCCTGTTATTCAGACTCGCTCCTTCTGTTCAGAAATCTTGTCTTATGTCCTACAACTTCACAACCACCAAAGACCACTTAAAAACTATTTCTTTGGCTTCGGTGGAGAAGATTCTGGTGATGTTATGTACTGCTGTTATGTATTTTGAAAAGTGTTGCACTTATTTTCTAATTGTTGTAACTGAGAGATTGATTAGAAGTAAAGAAAGATTGGCTTTTTTTTTTTTTTTTTTTGAAGGTTTCTCAAATTGGCAAAGAGTGTTTCAGTCATTTAAAGGGAGATTTTTGTCCTTCCCTCTGGTTCTCCCATGAAGGGCATAATGACGGATTTACAGTTCAGTGGAGGAGCAAAGTATCTGCTGGGTTGTGGTCAGGTGTTCATTACGATCTCAAAACTGATCCCTGGCTGCACTTACTGCCCAGGTTTGAGAGTAGTGGACTTGTTCCAGCAGTATGTTTTGCTTCTGAAAATCAAGTACACAAAACTGAGCTAAGACTTAGAAATGTTCTACACTGAGAGCACCTCTGGAGCAGTGCCTGGTGGGGAAGGCCTGCCTTTCCCGGGAACAATCATGCATGCTGCGGGAGGTGTCTGTTTTTAATTTCCCATCCTTTTTTGAAGTTGTGTTACCCTATTAAATAGTGTATAGTTCTGAAGTAATGATAGATGGAACGGTCACTTTAACACCCGTCATAATGCAGGGCCACATAGACTACCGCTTACATCCTGTTTTGAGTTGAATTCAGTGCCATAGACTGATTTAAGAAACTAAGCCTTGTAAGACATGCATTAACTGTGAATTAAGAGCAGCAAGAAGGAAAGAGGCCTATGAATTGTCTAAGATAGCGGCAATTTGTCTTCTGAAACCATGACAGCTACCTCCTGATTTCCATTATGCAATAAGATTGCAAATAACGTTCTACTGCAGTCTTAATCAATAGAGGGTCACATGATATCCCCTC
>NW_009648043.1:3467117-3475790 GCF_000708025.1 Charadrius vociferus
AGGGAAAGATCTTATTTACCCATTTAATTGATGTAACACAGCTGCTGGCAAAAGGAGGAGACATCTCTTTTAGTTTTAATTATAGATCCTGCACGAATATTCTTAATAATGTAAAAAATGACAAATTATACCCTTTAATGTCTGATGTTGGACATGCATCTGAAGTATGTTTTTACACCTTCTTCTCAGAAGTAGATCTGTTATCTCTGCGTGAGTAAAAGCTTCTGGATAAGGCCCTCATTTAGCAGCGCTGTAGAAACCGTTCATAATGGTTATAGTCAAGAGGATTTGGAAGTTAAGGGTCATTTGCCAGAAATATAGAAGGATAATCCAGTTTGGGTTGTACTCAGACCAAGAACGTGGGCTGAGATTCTCAGCTAATGCATCACCACAGCTCTGCAGCTGAGGACCAGGACCTTGGTCCATGCTCACAAAGCCTCCAGGTATGAAATTGTGTTTACTGTATCTTGGTATATGTCAAGGCTGGGCACTCAGCTGGTGTAAATGCCTGTGATTTCATTGAAGTCAGTGATCACCATCATGCAAATGCCTGTTTCCATTATATCTAGGATGGGTGTGATTCATGTATATTTCTGTCTAACAGTTCTATTCAGCAAGTTGAACCTGTAATTTGAAGTTCAGTATTGCTTTAATATCTACTCTGAAGTTCCTAAATGTCAAGAAAACGTATTTTTTTGAGAACATTGTAATCCAGCGAAATTTTAATCTGTGATGAAATTGTGAGAAGTGTATTATATCACTCAATGTGAATACACAAGCTAGGATAGCCTGAGAAGTAGTATACTCAGCAGCTCAGATTTTCATGCTGTTATTTTACTTTTTATTGCCATATTTTTCTTTCTTTTATTGATTTTACAACATAAAACATACAGGTCAATAGTCTTATCTGATGATCTGATGGATAGTATAAACTGATTGATAGTCATGGTATCCTTTTATCTAAGTGTTTTTATGAGAAGAGGAGAGGGAAGGCACCACAGAAAATGACCTTGATCTATAGCCTTTCTCCTGGTCAAATGGTTCACCTTGAATTCTTCTCTGTCCTTTCTCCTTCTGTGAATTTCCGGACACACCACTGCTTAGCAGGTGATGTTCTATCCTTAGTAGGTCCAAAACGTTATGGTCCAAATTTGCACAGCTTAAATTTCGCCTGTTGATGGTTTTAGACCTTCAGAGGGACTTCACAAGCAGGAAACAGTTGTCCAAGGAATTAACTGTTTGAAAGTGGACCTGTTTTTCCTTGATTATCATAAGCAGGCTGCTTTTTGTCTTATGTTACTCTGGTACTTGATGCAAAAAAAAATTGTGTGAAACAGTTGCTTATTAAGCTTTAAGAACTTGGAGATTGTCTTGCTGCAAATATAGTGGAAGAAAGAGAGAACCTTCAGAGGCGGGCACAGAAGGATGGCGTTGGGTAGTAACACAGTAGCTACCCACTCAAACAGTTCTCCCTGGATCTCAGGACAGATTGTCCGCAATTGAAGTTGTTAGCTTACCATTTTATTGTTGTTTTTGTCAGAGAGCATCAGGAGTGGGCTGCTTCACAAGGGAAATTGAGACAGGTGCTGAGGGGACAGCAAGGCAAGAAGGGTAGTGCTCTCATGAATAGAGATACAGTTTCACCTGATTGAGAAGAACAAAACAGCAGGTTCAGCGAACAGTCCAGTGACTGCCAAACAAGTCCACAGTAGTGAGGCAGGTCAGTGGTCAACCAGGAAGTCAAGTCAGCAAGGCAAGGCTGGGGTCAGCAAGGCAAGGTCATGGTCAGCAAGGTACATGGCCAGCAGTACAGCTCAAGCAGGAGCCCAGGGCAAGGGCCAGAGCTGAAATGCAGCTGCTGAGCAAACAAGGTGGACAGAGGTCCTGATGAGGCTTCTTATTGCTTTTCATCACAACTTAACTGTTTTCCTGGGCTGAGCCAGGGTCACATATCTGCACCATATTGGAGATGACCTTGAAGACATGGAGCCAAATCCAGGGCTGGGCAAGGAAGGGTGTTGCAGTGCCTGTCGGTGCCTTCAGGGCCTTGACAGTTTTTTAGCATTTCTCATGGCCGTGGCTAAAAATTGGACAGACAGGCATGGGCCAATCCCTCTCCTTTCTGGTGCACCAGAAGCTGCTCTTTCCTCTTGGTAACATAAGGTGACATTGTTTGTTTGTTTTTTTGTTTGTTTGTTTGTTTGGTTGGTTGGTTTTTTTTTCAGTCTGGAAATCCTGCAGCCAAGTTGGTTTCTGTTTGGCTGGTAGGATGTATTGAGGGGCTGGCTGTCCCAGTTGTCCTACTCTCAGTAGCACAAAGGCAACTTTTCTATTGAGTGGATCACTCAAAATCTTACTCTTACTCCCTTCTCTGGCTTTGTCTCACTGAAATTTTGGCTTCCTGTAGGGTGCTCAGGAATGGCCAGGTGGTATCCGTTCGCTTGTTTGTGTGATGTTCCATAAGCATTTGAGCTGTTCCCGATCCCTCAAAACTTGTCCTGGAGGAAACAAGCAACTCTGTAACTTAGCTTATGTCATGTGTTACGTTCCCTGTATTCAAAGCTTCTACTTGCTTTGTGTCTGAATAACTCACGTCAATGGTTAAAATCTGCTGTGGAAAAAAAAAAGGCAGACCTTTGTTTATGCTAGTATCGTCCCATCTAAAAGCCTCACGCTATTTCTGAACTCCTTGGTACACTCCATCTGTCACCTTCACACATCTTCTAGCCAATGTCACACTGGGAGCAGCCTAGGGATGATGGTTCGCATGTGAATTGAGATGGGTGGACAGTATCCTTGATGAATTGTGATCTTAAGCTTTTATGTATATATTTCTTTACATGTGTATAAAATCAAAATATTAATCAACAGTTTTAGTCCTTTCTTTGCCTTGCTTTGCCTTGCCTTTTACCTTGCCTTGCCTTCTGTGTTCTCCTCTTTTCCCAAGACTAAATGACTTATTTCCTCTTTTTGGTCTTTTTGCTGAACCACTGTAATCCACTTTAACAGCTGCTGTCGAAGAAGGACTAATATTCAGTTCATGCACATTTGCCTTATACATTTCATACACATTTACCTCTTCAGAAGTACAGGTACAAATGACATTATGGAGTTACTCTTTCAACTTTATGTGCAACCATCCCAAAATGCAAGGGATAGTTTCTTCCAGTAAATCTAGAAGGGAATGCATTAGTTCCCAAAGCATTTTGCTTATATACTTTGATCATTTCTTTGCCTCATTTTGGGTTTTAGCGTGTATCTTTGGCTGGCAGCCTTGTGCACCTACCAGGGCTGTACCTGGATGATGCTATTTTAGGCTCAGTGGCAGGTCTTTTTATGTTTGGCTGCCATTTGGCGCTCTTGCTGCCTTCTGTTCCAGACCTGCACAAACCAGTAGAGAGGCCTCCCAGAAACAAGGGCATTGCCCATGTACAGAGCCAAACCTCACTGAACTTCATAAATACAGGGCTATGTATTTAATTGTGGCAACAGAGGGCATCTCGTGATTGAAAGGAACATGATGTGGTGCTTGGGGACATGATTTATTGGTGGACTCGGCAGTCCCAGGTTAGTGGTTGGACTCAATGATATTAAAGGTCTTTTCTGACCTAAATGATTCTATGATGTAAAAAAAACGTTTTACCACATAATTTCAGAGAGCACATACATAATTTTCTGAGGCAACCTGAACTATACACAGATCCCGACACTGTATCTATGGGAATTTTTGCACCTGATGAGCATTACTGACTTCAGAGGCTCTAGAGGGATGCTGGAGTCAATCTCTTCCATGTCTGACTGCACGGCCTTTCCGTGATGGAAGAGCTTTACCACATACTTGCAAGAAGTGAACAGGCTCAAGAATTTTACCCAACATATTGGCATTCATTAATAAAAAATGTGCTTAAACAGATTAAAATATATCTTTTTTTTTTTTTTTTCTGTTCACTCTGTCATGCTACATTTGTCAATAACATTTTCTGCTGCAGAGCATTTGAAATTTGAAATACCATGATTTTTTTTTTGGTGGTTAAAACATATGTGAAAAATCTTGCGTGAAGTGTGAAGAAAAATTGTTGTTAGTAGGAGAAGACGACTGAAACATTTTGAAATCAGCTCTTAAGATGAACAGATTTGTTTTACTTTTGTTCTAGATAATATTTTCACTTTCTGAATCATTTTTAATTATAAAAGGAACCCACTGCCAATACATCCCATTTAATTTTACAGTGTTTTTTGTAGCTTATTACAAGCACATATCTGTTTAGTGCCTAAGCATCTTGTCTTGTTATTTGCTGCAAAATACCATTATAATAATTCAATTTTTCTGTTTTGTTTTTTTTTCTTTTCTTCATAATTCAGCTTCTTTTACACAGAAAAACACATTCATATCGCTTTATATTTCCATGGTAGTAGGTACTTGATTATGCAAAAACCCCTTTTAATTCAACTATGCTGCTTCTGTTACTACCAGGTTAAATGTGTTAAATGGTCAAGAGAGGCAAATGCCAGGTCAACACCAAGATAAAATTATAGGTACAAGCGATACTTTGCAAGTATCAATAATGAAACAGTTGGGAAATTTTTTAGTTGCAGCCAGAGGAAACAATAGGTTTTCTGTTTCTGTGAAAACTGCTAGGACTGATTAGCATCAAATTTTATTTGTGCTAAGCTGCTTGAGGCAAGGGAGTACAAAAGCAATTTGATGCATTCATTTAGTATTTTACAGTATATTAGTTCCTTAAATATTCCTCTAAAGATTTAATATGTTGAGTCTTCTCCCATTCCTAGATGGATCTATAACTAGTGGTTAGAGCAAAGGGGCAATCTGTTTTTCTGTATTATTTTCCATGTTTGTCATTAGTGTGCTACAAAGCTTGAGAAGCATCTCGACTTTTTCGTGATTCTCTTTTGTCATTTTGATTTGCTGGTATTTAACCATTTCACAGGAACAATCGGAAACTTGATTAATGCTTGTTAAATAGTTTGAGATGTCTCCCCTGTTTTTGTAGGCAAGCTGAAGCTGCCTAAAACATTGAGGTTTTCATGTCATTCCATAATCACAGTATGTGAGCACCTTACAAAGAGAATGTAGCTATTAAAGGCAAATGGTCTGATTTTCTTTCTAATTCCCCAAGGGCACTTGGGACTATATATATATATCTGTCTTTCCTTCACATGAAGGAAACTGCATATGCGGAGAGAATTTTTTCACCCTTTTATGGCTGACATTTTGCTGAGTTCCTACACTGTATGACGGTTGTTTGTATATGACAGAGGCCCCTGAGTTATTTGTTAAATAGTACCTGTATTAATATCGATATCAGTTTTAATTTGACAAATAAGAAGACTCAAAGGCTGAGAGTAATCTAACAGTTCAGCAAAGGCTCACTTAGGCACAGAAACACGAACTCTGCAGTGGGCTTTTTTTAAAGATCTTGTGTTAATAGGAGGCACTTTCTACCTCTCTGCTAGTAAAAATGTACCTGGCATAGTTCTCTGGCACCGAGGCCAGCTGACACAGACAATCCGCATCCGTGTCATAAACTCCTCTATTCCCTCAAGTCATGGGGCTGCATGCAAACTACTGGGAGGGAATGATTCCTGACCCATGCTGACTTCTGAAGCCTGTCTGGAAATTGGGAGACTGCTGGCTGGCACAGGCTGCGGCTGAGCTACGGACCGGCCTGACAGTTTAGGGGTGGAGACGGCTGAGCTGTTGCTGAGGGATGAGCTCTGAAATGATGTGATTTACCAGCGTAGACGTCACTGCCGATTTCTCGGGACAGAGCTCCTTCTCTCCTACGTCACACTGAAAGGAAGCCAAGACACTGCAAGGATCATTGATGCTGTTTCAGTGTTTTAGTACTGCAATGTTAGTTTTATTAGCCACGATGAGAACTAAATTAAGACTTATTTTTTTTCCCTGGTGGATAATTCTTTCAGTTCAGTGACAGCTGTGCAATATGAATAGTCCTGCATTCTGACTGTCGTCAGAAACCAGGCAGTATTGTGTGCTACAGCCAACTGGTAGATTTTGTGGGTTTGTATATTTCCATCTTCATTATTTTCCCTAAAGCACATTGTGCTTTTAGGATTAAACTGGTTTAGAGTGCTTAAATGTATATCCTTGTGTTTGCTAGCATTTATTGGGGAAAAAAAGTCATCCAAACAAAAGTCTTACTGAAGGACACTGATTCCACATGAATGAATTAAATAGCCAAGAGCAAAATGCTCCTCTGGTCTGGGATCTACATATGCTCCCAGATCAGAAAAGCAAGATATTATGTCCCCTATCCTTCTGACAGGACAATTAAGCATTTAAGTGAGGTCTTAGATTAGGAGGCTGTTTGCCCTTGGCTGCCTGTGTCCTCAATAGAGAGAGTAAAATTCTTTCAGAGGTGGACTGGATCATCTCTCTGAGTGTGGCTGCGTCTCTCACATTTACAAAAATAGGATGAGTTGATCCATGCTTGCATGGTCACCAGACAGAAACTTCTCACTGGAAGGCTTTGGAAACCTTGCATGAAAGTCATAGATGGCTCTGTACACATTTGTGACATGATTTTGAACACCTGCAAGGGTGGTGCTGTTTTCTTAATTCCTTCCTCACATCCATGTGGGAGGAATCCTCTTCATCTCCTTGTCTCTTGTATTTCCCCTCTGCTCTATTTCTCTCTCTCGTCATCTTAAGAAAAGTTACTTTTCGACCACTGTCCCTATTATTTTTCAAGTGAGTATTTCATTCCATAGTCTCCAAACAATTTTTTTTTTCAGACGTGTGGAATAAGGAAGGCTCTGAGTGGGTTTCAGTTTCTGTGGGTCATGAGGATGAGCAGCAGGAGGAAGGACTGGAGTTTGGGTGACTTATGAGTGGGACCTATCTATGGGGATAACAGGAAATAAGGGAAATGCTCATTGAGAGGCTGAGCCCTAAAGGGACAAGGGTCTCTCTTTTTTACCTCACTGTAGGATTTCTTGTCTGGTACTTCAGATAGATACCTGGCTCTAACTCTTCACTGAAATAAATTATTTCTGATAGCAATGCTGAGATATGCCACGGTATTGCAAGAGCTCTCTTCCTATTGTATTTCTTTTATAGCTTGAGACTGTGCAACAGGAGCAAAAGTGATTTCTCTGAGCTGGAATAATACATATTTCGAGTTTTGGCTTATGTTCTTTCATAGAAGGTGCCTCCAGCATTTAGTTGCATAGCAGCAGTATTTGTAGAGGCAGAATCAGGATCTTTATTCCTTCTTCACTGGTACATTTATGCACATGGCTCTTCTATAAACTTAAAAGTAGCAAAAGGACGATAGCCCATTTTGGGTATCATTCTACAAAAAGTTCCTAACAACTTCCATTAGCTTTTTACTTTGATAGTGGCTCTGTCACATTCAAAATGCCATTAAAATCTTCTTCCAGGGTGGGTAAAATTCTGTCAAGCAACTCCATTGCATTACGGTAGCACTGGTACCCCATGGTGATTGTTACTATTATTCAGATAAATTTTCTTTGTCTTTTGTCTGTAAAGTCCTTTGAAATGTTAAGGTCTTAGTGAAAAGTTATCACAGCAGTTATACTTAGGCTATTCATTAGAGAAACATTTCAAAGAGGCTATGGATCCTGCAGTATTTCTCCAGGCCCAACACTTCCAAAACAAAGCCCAAGAAAAGAGATGAAGAAAGATGAAGACATTTCTTTCCATTCTTTTCTTTTTTTTTTTTTTTTTTTTTTTGGTGCCATGAGTACGCTTTGGTTTTTTCAATAGTGCTGAAACACAGAAAGTCCCCTTCCAGAAGAGCTGACTTCCTTGAGGGCTGTCATCTAGACAAGGACTCACCAGTCTAGAAGGTGTGCCATATAGATGTGGGTGAAGTCACAGGGGGTCTCTAGACTTGCCTATTTGGATGATATGTGAAGGGATTCTTAAGTGAAGTGGAGCATGGCCTAAAATGCACTGCTACAGAAGACAATACATACCAGTTAATAATAGAAAGGAGGGAATATATAATGGATATATGTATGCTTTTGTACATGTATGTTTGCTATGCTATTATATTACCATAAATTTATTGGCTGGGGACTACAACATCCAAACAACCTTTCCAAGACAGTGCTGTGGGAGAAGAGAACGTATCTTGGTCATCTGTGACAAGGAACTCATTTATCATTAGGCGCAGCACAAAAAGTCTGGGGGTTTCAGACTATGCTCATCGCTATGGTGGCCGGGACCAAAAAAACCCATGTCCTGCAGAAAGAGACAAACACATTGGTATCGTACACTGAATGGAAAATACCAAGGCCTGGGAACCCCAAGACTGTAGAAGGCTTGCCGCAGGGGCAAGTCTTGTTTTCTGATTCAGATACCTGGCTTCTGCCGAGTTCGGGAGCAGCAGATAAGTAGCATAAGTGACTACATTCTTCTGTAGTCAGCAGGAGATGACCTGCTTCTTGAATTCTGCTTACTCAGAAGGGAAATAGAGTCTGATTTTTGTGTCACTTTTAGTCTTGTTTAAATGAGGAAGGATCCCTGGGAGAGCAACGTATCCCAGGAAAGCCAGTGAATTATACCACTGTGAAACGATTTATCCAGAGGCAAATAATGTCCTGCTTCCATGCAATATTGCATCCTGTTGGCATTACTGTCTTTCTAGATGGCTTTCTATTAAA
>NW_009648043.1:3475810-3480522 GCF_000708025.1 Charadrius vociferus
AATCATTGCTTCATGATTTTTTTAGGTGTGATCAAGGTGATGCTCTTTTGGTCTCAGTCTACAAAGTGCGATGGATATGTTCAGTTGGAAGAGAGATGGTTTGTTTCTGTGGGACAGCACTGACCTTGGGGGAGCTGGCGATCTGATCTCCACAGGCATGTCTCTTTAGAGTGGCTTTTATAATATGGACTAACTACAAACATAACACCCCAAATTCTACTGATAAATAGGAGTTAGTAGAGCACGGACATGTATAGCTAGAATATTATTTCAGGAGCCAAAATATAGGTTGACTCATAGAAAAAAATATTGCCAAGAAGTACCCCGGTATACGTTGTCTAAAGGTTAATCCAGTTGTGTGGGATAGCAGAAACACCAAATTTCCTAATTCCTAGCTTTCTGAAAATTAGATTGGATAAAAGTATAAAAACATACATTGTTGTACCAGCAGGAAAATGATCTAGGTAAAGTAGCCAGTGTTTTCCACTCCTAACTTCGATGGTACCGCTGCGATCCTTTGCATAACAAAGCACAGGATTTAAAAGTTACCAGCTGCTATATTTACTTTCAAAAGTGTGAAGAAAATATGTATTGTCCTGAGGATTAAAGGGCTGATTCTCTTTGTGCTCAGTTCAGGCAGAACTGAAGTGTTTGTAATGAAAGTAAAAGCTATTAGAAAGCATGAAAAAAAATAGTTTTTAAGTCTTCCTTGTTGGACAGGATTTGATGATGCCCTTTGAAAGTCTAAGTGTAAAGATTTATCTTATTAACTAGCATTTCCTTTTCTGTGCATGTTACAAACAATTCCACTTGCAAAACCTAAATGCAGTTATAGCTGTTGTTTCAGCCCACTGGGACCTCTTTTGCCAAATATCTTCTGAACAGCAAAACCTCATCACCTGTGAGCTAGTTCACATCTCCAGTACTAAATGAAGAGAATTTTGGAAAGCTGGATATGTAAGGTATTTGAGACAAGATGTGCTGCAGAGAAAGAATAATATCTGTAGGGCTAGTCTCGGGGACTGGAATATGAAAGGAGGTTAGCTGTGCTGCATATGGGAGCGCGAAAACCTTGCATTTGGAACAGATGCTGAGAGTGCCCTGTGACTCAAGGTATGATTTCCTGCCGTTCCTGCCAAGTTTCAAAGCTTGTGTTTTTCTTTTTTCCTCTCCTTATTTCTATTTTTAGGCTGAATAGCAAGGGACTTGTGCTTCAGGAATGAAGATTCACTGTTCAAGTTATGCTTATTTTATTGCATCTTTGCATACGCACCAAATAATTTTTGATTCTGGCGTGCAGGAGAGAATGAGAGTAAAGGTGTAAAAAGCTGATGAAGACGCAGGGTACTTTCGGGATGGGTCTCATAATCACTCGGCTCAATGGTGAGCTGCAAAGCTTTGTCTGAGTGTGACAGGTTGCCCTCGCTGTGTGGTAGTGCCTGCTGAAGCCTTACATCCTTTGTCTTGCTTCACCACAGATTTTCTCTGTGACCTTGGGCAAGTCATGCAGAAGCGGATCCTCAGCCTGATGGCTGACGCTTGTGGAGCTGGATGCCCAGTGGCTCTGGAATACTGAAGGCCAGGGTCCCCCGCCCCTGCTTCCCCGGTTATAGCACTTCTTTGCCAGAAGGGATTTGCGAATATAAAGGCTCCTCGATAATCAGATATAGGAGTGAGGGGTGAGGGCATATAAGTACCTCAGATAGCTAGTTCTTAACAAGGGATTCCTTGTATCCTCTTACATAGTTCCCTCCCCTGGGTTTTGCTATGAAAGGGGATTATCCAACTCACTGTATGATTTAAATATGCAAGTCATCAGTCTCTGGAGCAAGTGGTGAAGTCTGCCTGACCTGCAATCAGAGGCTGTACATCCCCCTTAGGAAACCATGACAGTCAAAGAAAGAGAGCCCCAGAGTCAGGAAAAAAATATTTGGGTTATTGCCCAGTAAAATTAAAATTGTTAGAACTCATCTCTGCAATCTATATTAGAGTGATTGGGAAAAATGATTGTCTGCCATTATTACGACAAAGCATTAAATTAACAAGTGTAGGATAAAAGAAAATTAAGACAGGTGTGTGTAAATGTATGTTCTACTTAGCTGAGTGGAATTTTTTTGTTCTTAAATGCTTGATAAGAGTGACAGTCAAATCAGTTTTGTAGAAGTCTTGCTAGCTGACAATTACGGATCTACCATGGGTAAATCATGCTTGACCAATTTGATGGCCTTCTATGATGTTGTAACTGGTTGGCTGGATGAGGAGAGAGCCATAGATGTCATCTACCTTGACTTTAGCAAGGCTTTTGACACGGTCTCCCATAACATCCTCATTAGGAAGCTGAGGAAGTGTGGGCTAGATGAGGTGACAGTGAGGTGGATTGAGAGCTGGCTGGGTGACAGAACTCAGAGAGTTGTGATCAGTGGCACAGAGTCTAGTTGGAGGCCTGTAACCAGTGGTGCCTCCCAGGGGTCAATACTCGGTCCAATTTTGTTCAATATATTCATTAATGACCTGGATGAGGGGTCAGAGTGTATCCTCAGCAAGTTTGCTGATGATACCAAACTAGGAGGGGTAGCTGACACTCCAGAGGGCCACGCTGCCTTCCAGTGTGACCTGGACAGGCTGGAGAGCTGGGCAGAGAAGAACCTAATGAGGTTCAACAAAAGCAAGTGCAGGGTCCTGCACCTGGGGAGGAAGAATGCTAAGCACCAGTATAGGTTAGGGGTGGACCTGCTGGGAAGTCGTTCTGAGGAGAAGGATCTGGGGGTCCTGGTAGATAGTAAATTATCCATGAGCCAGCAATGTGCTGTTGTCACCAGGAAGGCCAATGGAATCCTGGGCTGCATAGGGAAGAGTGTGACCAGTAGGTCGAGGGAGGTCATTCTCCCCCTCTACTCGGCACTGGTGAGGCCACAACTGGAATACTGTGTCCAGTTTTGGGCTCCCCAGTTCAAGAGGGACAGGGAACTGCTGGAACACGTCCAGTGAAGGGCAACTAAGATGATTGAGGGACTGGAGCATCTCCCTTATGAGGAAAGGCTGAGAGAGCTGGGACTCTTTAGCCTGGAGAAGAGAAGGCTGAGGGGAGACCTTATTATGGCATACAAGTGTCTGAAGGGGGGGTTGAAGGAGGATGAAGCCAGACTCTTTTTCAGTGGTTCCCAGTGACAGGACGAGGGGCAATGGGTACAAGTTGGAACATAGGAAGTTCCATTCAAATACACGGAAAAACTTCTTTACGGTTAGGGTGACAGAGCACTGGCACAGGCTGCCCAGGGAGGTTGTGGAGTTCCCTTCTCTGGAGATTTTCAAGACCCGCCTGGATGCAGTCCTGAGTAATGTGCTCTAGGCAATCCTGCTTTGGCAGGGGAGTTGGACTAGATGATCTCTAGAGGTCCCTTCCAACTCTGAAGATTCTGTGATTCTGTGATTATTCCCGTTTATTTCTTGGTGCTATTTCTTAACAATTAATCTAAATTGTTATTAATCTAAATTGTTATTTCTTAACAATTCTTTTGTTTTGTTTCATTTTTCATGCTGATTTCATTAAAAGTCTGTTTGCTTATCTCTAGCTTGAGTAAAAATTCCTATGAATAGTGCAGCTTCTGATGGCTGTGTGGCAAATAACTGCCTCATCTATTTACCAGGGGTGGATTGGGAACTAAGAAGGCCTTTCACACCTTTTAGAAAAGGTGATTCCTATTTTTAAATTTTCTCCTTTTCAGTTGTTTTTAATATACCTGAAGCATGAATGCAATATTGTGAGCAAGGCTGTGCAAATAATTAGTCAGTTTGACAGCTGAACTGAAAATAAACATTCATTTTAATCTCAACCATAACGATCATGTTGAATTGGGATTTGGGGGCTTCTTTATTTGGTTGGGGGTTTTTGTGTTATATTTTGTTGAGGAAAGCACTCCAAAGTGTTTTGTTTTGTATTAAATGCTAACTTATATTCCACGTGAAACAAAATATTTTATTTCTATTTTGGAATTTTTATAATTTGAAAAAAAGTGATAGGTTTGAAATGCCAATCTTGGGTACCGTTCATTAAGTGGTGGTGCCCCTTTTCTTATCACAGAGTGTTTACTCATGACTTACACAAGGCTCCTGGGCAAATTCTTCCTTTTGGATTCAGAGCAGGGAATCAAATACAGTTTAGGAGACAGGACAGCTCAACTCCAGTCCCCACAACAACAGACAAAACTGCTTTACAGTTAAATCAAGAGTTCTGGTCACAGCAAGTAAGAGCCAGGCGGAAGCGTCCTCCTTCACTGGGGTGCCGGGGCACTTCGTATAATTTAGCGTCCCTGAACTTACACCCCATGACTTTTCTCTCTGCCAGAACAGGTCTTATCCCACTAGGCTCCTGTGTGCAGGACATTCCCTGGAGAGGTCTAATCTCAGAACTCTCTGTCAAAACAGGCCTGTAATTGTGCATCTGCTTCTTTGAAAACTCCTTCCTGCTCTTCTCCCTCTGAACAGCTGTACGCAAGTTAATGCTGCTGTTGCCAGATGCTGTCTATTCACTGCTGATAAGCTTTCACGATGGGAACATTTTATTTCATCTATGCTCGAATTCATTAAATATTCATTAGAGCAATGATTTGAACTTACCTATCCCTGTTCCTTGCTGAATACTGGACTACACAGTGAATTACTCTCAGCCGGGTCCAATGGAAGCTTAATTGTTTATGAAAACACAAACAGCT
>NW_009648043.1:3480748-3550669 GCF_000708025.1 Charadrius vociferus
CATGGGGAGACCTAGCAGTAAAGCACATTTGAATACAGAAACATTCAGTTAGGTGCTTTAGCCGTGGATTTTCAAGCTTTTATCTTGAAGATGAAGTTTGAAAGTCCTGGCCAGAACGGTAACACAAGATTCGTCTCACCTTGTCTTCAGCTGTCTAGTTTAATATAGACCTCAAAGACAGATCACTGTATTCATGTCAATAGCTGAATCATCCCCCATGATGATTGTCTGTAGTGCAAGTGGACTTCTGGAAGTGCCTATGTATGTTCATCAATCGTACATGAAGACCAAGTGAATTCCAAAGACTAGGGATTTCTAATCACCTACTGCTATACAGTACTGACCATCTCACTTCTGAACTGTCTAGATGCAAAGCAGGTCCTTCAGTATCTAGGGCTGACATGTTTGCAGTGCAAAACCCTTGCCATGAACCGTCTCATGTACATACTCTCATAAAATATAGATGGTTTCTGTCCCTGAAATACAGGCTTGTAATTACTTTTGATTTATTTTACACATAGGGCTTTATAGAAGGACTGTGGAGATTTTTGTTTTGAATACAGAAAATTGGAGGACACTCCCCCAGCAACTATTGACAGTGATATTTTTCATTCTTTCTTTCTTCAGGCTATTGTGAATATTATGGATACTATAGTTATTTAGGCAGACTGATATCATAATAATAAATAATGTTGTATTTTACTTTACAACTCCTATTTGCAGCAGTG
Organism: Charadrius vociferus; assembly: GCF_000708025.1. Classification (NCBI taxonomy): domain Eukaryota; kingdom Metazoa; phylum Chordata; class Aves; order Charadriiformes; family Charadriidae; genus Charadrius; species Charadrius vociferus. The sequence continues at coordinate 3,481,477 of NW_009648043.1, forward strand.
CTCCAGGTGCCTCCCTATAATACACTAAAGACCATTAAAATATTAAAAAACACAGACAATGAACCATAAAAATAACATTAAATGGACAAATAAAATAAAATAATTAGACTATGATGGAAACTTTTTTTTTCTTTGTTTTCAAATCTAACATACAAGTCTTTCTAATCAGTTAAGTCTGTGTCATTTCCTAACTGAAGGCTCAGGGTGCCATCCAGAGGGACCTGGACATGCTGGAGAGGTGGGCCCATGGTTCAACAAGGCCAAGTCCAAGGTCCTACACCTGGGTTGGGGCAATCCCAAGCACAAATACAGGCTCGTCAGAGAATGGATTGAGAACGGCCCTGAGGAGAAGGACCTGGGGATGCTGATTGACAAGAAGATCAGCACGAGCTGTAAGTGTGCACTCACAGCCCAGAAAGCCAGCCGCATCCTGGGCTGCATCAAAAGAAGCGTGGCCAGCAGGTCGAGGGAGGTGATTCTGCCCCTCTATTCTGCTCTGGTGAGACCCCACCTGGAGTACTGCATCCAGCTCTGGAGTCCCCGACATAAAAGGACATGGACCTGTTGAGCAGGTCCAGAGGAGGGCCACAAAGGTGATCTGAGGGCTGGAGCACCTCTCCTATGAAGACAGGCTGAGAGAGTTGGGGTTGTTCAGCCTGGAGAAGAGAAGACTCCAAGGTGACCTTATTGTGGCCTTCCAGTACCTGAAGGTGGCCTACAAGAAAGCTGCAGAGGGACTTTTTACAAGGGCATGTAGTGATGATAGGATGAGGGGGAATGGATTTAAACTGGAAGAGGGTAGATTTAGATTAGATATTAGGAAGAAATTTTTCACTTTAAGGGTGGTGAGGCACTGGAACAGGTTGCCCAGTGGTGGCTGCCCCATCCCTGGAAGTGTTCAAGGCCAGGCTGGATGGGGCTTTGAGCAACCTCGTCTAGTGGGAGGTGTCCCTGCCCATGGCAGGGGGGTTGGGACTAGATGATCTTCAAGATTCCTTCCAACCTAAACCATTCTATGATTGCATGTGGGGAGGGCTGGAGGAGGTAAAGGCAGCATACAACCGACATTTTCTGCGAGTCATAATGAAATAATACAGTAGTTGTGACTTTAATTCGGGTACTTTTCAGATCCACTGACTGAAAAAAAAAAATTGAGTTATAGAGAGCTGTCAATATATATGAATCTCACTGATTTTACTAAAAGCTTCTGTCAAACAGATTAAGGGAGAAAAATATACATATTTATTCACACTTTGTAAGAGCTGAATTCTGCACTCCCTGCACTGTACCAGATGCCAAGGAGAACAGAAAATGATGTCGGGAGCCTGAGACCTGTAAGCAGGCAGTGCTTGCAGCCCAAGCTGCCACCCCATGGCAGTGCACCAGGGCGCCTGCGGACACGAGGAATGCAATACCACTAGATCAAAGTGGCTATACTTTTGGACAAGTAAAGTTGTCCTACACCTCAAACCAGCTTGTGCATATGCTACCATTAGCATCAAATTTTATCTGGCAATGTATCAAATAGGGGCTTTGCTTTGGTTTACAAAAACCAGCCATGTGTGTTCTTTGATATACCGGAGCAGCCTACCCTAAGCCAACAAGTTAAAAACCATCCACCCTGCCTACAGTGGCAGGTTGTCCTTTGCGCCAGGAAAACATGCAGCAGCTGAACATTGGCTTTGCAGGAGGGAGATCTCAGTGTCGTGGGCCAAGTGCTCTCTTACGGGCATAGGCTCAATTTCCATCCATAGCAATGAGAATGTCTGAAGCTGGTTTAAGGGCATTAAGTCACTCATGGAAATTTAGTGCAAAATGGTAAGTGAAAGTTTCCTCTTCCTTTGGTTGCTGCTGGAATGCATTACAGAATGGTGTACATTAAGAAACATTTATTGCTACCTTAGAAAAAATTGAAAGAAATACTTCGGTCTTTTCATCATACAGGCCAGCGTAGCACTTCAGTATGGCTGATGATCATACAAGTGACTTGAAAATTCTCTTTAACAAGCAAGTAAACAGACCTTGATAGTAATACTACAAACTGCAAAATGCAGCTACAGACATGTCCTAGAAAATCTTAATGGCATTTAATGTATTTTTAAGCAAAGGATTATCAAGTAGGCACTAGCAGAGGGGCAAAGTTAGTAAAATTCTGTTGCTAGTAAGAATTTGCAAAACTAGAAGTAACATTGCTTCCATGTATCTTTGATATTTTACAGTGCTACATGTGGGGTTTTTTTGGAAAATGATTTAACTTGCCATAAGTGATATGTAAACTGGTCATCTATCACTGCACAGTTTGTCTGCAGTACTTACAAACCTAACACCCAGAATGACAAGTGTAATTACATGCTTCTGAAACATATGCCATAATTTATGGATATTAAGCAAGTATAAACAAGAGATCAAATCCTAGTGTAAGCAGTCATCCAAGAAATCATCTCGACATTTATTTCATTAAAACCTTTCTTTCAGTAAGACAGTCAGAACATACCTGAGTAGCACTATCAGCACATCTGCAGATACTTGCCAATTATTCCGTGTTTGCAAAGCAAAACGTGCATACAGTTAACACTTAATTTTTGGTTACATTTTGCATGTGTAGTTATGTAGGTGTTTATCATGCTCTATCATTATTATTATTAATATTATTAATCTCTCACAGGAGATAAATATATAGGACTTAAATAGCAACAGGCCTTTTCATCTGTTTATACTGTGTGTTAAAATTCAATGTAATTTGAATTAGAAAACTGAATAAAAAGGCTCAAGCCCTAGACAGCTGGTGGTTTGTTGGCTTGAGATCCTGCTGGGAAAAGGAGCAGAAGCCGAGGAGTGAGGCTGGGGGTGCTGGGTGAGGTATCCCCAGCACAGACCAGCAGACCGGTGCTGTGCTTTGCTAGGCAAAGCTGCAGAGGAGAGCACAGAGGCAGGTTGGGCGCTTGGACTCCCTGCTGGGATCTTCCACTCCCTACGTCTCACCGCAGTACCTAGAAGGCAATGCTAATATTGTGTAGATTGTAAAACTGATTTTTATTTCCTGTTGTCAGCGTTACCCCTGAGACGCTGTGTCTGCCTTATCCCTCCTGCTAAGCAGTGCTTTACTCCATGAACACTGCCAGGGAAATCTCAGAACTAGAATAAGCCGATATTTCAAAAAGGGATTGGGGGGAGGAAAGGCAATTCTGGCAACCAGTCCCTGCCAGGGGCAAAATAATGCAACAGCTGATATAAAACGGTATTAATGTAGAATGAAAGTATCAGGAATGCCAGCCCACATGCAGGGTTGGAAAATAGGTCTTGGCAAATAAACCTGATTATCTTTTTAGCAAGATTTTGAGTTGTAAAGCTAACGGCACCAACTTTTGAAAACCTCAGTGCCACGAGTCATTCTGTGAGGTACTGAGTTAGCTTTAACCCTACCTTATTTAATAAAACCATCAGAAATATATTCAGTTCTTTACATTTATACCAGTGGTAGCTCGGGTTTTACCTGGATAAGCTTTTGCTTGAGGATGGGAAAGCCCTCCTCTAACTTCTGCTGATATTGCTCTTATGCTAATGCCTGATTCAGTGAAGGAAATGTTTCCTCCCCAAATTGACAGTGCTCTGCTACAGCCCCTCTGGGCACTCCTTTCCCGATTACGAGCCAGAAACTGGAGGGGTGGTTGCAGCCAGTTTTTCTTGAACCTTTCTAGCTATCCATCTTGTTTCTAATGTTTTCGTGGAGTATCGGTGAGGCATAAGCAGAGTACACTGGTGGGAGCTGAAATCTCTGCATTTGCCAGGAGCTCTCTGACGGCCTCTGAGAGAGGCGAGCAGCTTGGAGGGAGGGCGAGAGAAACTGCCTGTGAAAGTTGAGGAAATAAGACTGTATCAGGGGAGGAAACCTACAGACAAATTGCAGCAAGTTTGCATGGCCTCTTTAGCGAAGCAACTGGGAGAATGGGGTCGGTGAGTTCAACAAACAAGTGCTTCGCTTCTGTTGGAGAGTGCAGTGAACAGACAGGCTCCAAAAATCATTGGAAAGTATCATTGCAGTTCTCTCCCAGGAAACTGGAGGAGGGGTGTATTTCTTGTGTCTTGTTTTGGGATATTTCTTGTTTTATAATCTGTCAATTGTATTGTTAATCTACATAAGCTCTGAGCTCAAGCAGTCTTTTCAGGATAATAATAACCGCAGAAAGTGCTGTTACCTCGTATCATCTATGTAACTTACTCTCCCCATGCACAGTGGTTTGCAGCCTCATTTATCAATGTCTCTCTCTTCTCAAGTCTTAATGAAGAAATTAGACACCGAAAGTTCAGTTTTTTTAAAAATTATACTGTCATTATTAAAAAAAAAACCAACCCAAACCTTAAACCCCATATTTTATAACAGGCTGACAGTTTTTCTTCCTCCTCTAACAGTGGGATAAGGAAATTGGGGTGGTTTTTTCCATGTATTGCGTTGCATTTCTCATTTAACTTCTTTCTACTGGGCGCATTTGCCTCATTGGCGGGCTCCTCAGCCCCTTGTGCTGGCATTTTGCACAGTTGCCGTAGGGGATGGCTTTGTGGTTAAGCTACAGACGTACTGTCTGAGCCGCCGTGTCCTCTGCTCAACACACTGTTCATGCAAAGGTGCTCTTTACTCTGTACTATGCGTGCGGTTGCGCTATCTTACATTCTTGCTGTCAGCATAGCAAGCTGATACTGGTTGTAGCCTTTGAATGTATTGTTTTCCTGTTAGCTCAGTCACCCAGGCCATTTCAAGATATACACACTGAGCCACAAGAAATGGGATTTGTGGGTCAAGATTATTCATGTTCTGTATGACGCAATATAAAATCCTGGCTCTATAACTTAAAAAAAGTAAATAAATGAGCAAATACTTACTTTATCTAGGAGTTGTTAAAATGGTCCTGTAGGGAGCTTGATCAAAAACTTGATAGTTTATCATGAGATTAGGAGACTAACTGCTGCTTAGTTTGTGCTTTGATCCTAATGATCAGTTGCAAATAAAAGGTTGGAAAAGAATGCTCAGGAAGAATATTTGAAAATTAGTCCTGTGTCACAGAACATATTATTGAAAGATTGGTGGATAGAAGGCAAAATTGTCAGGGCATGGTAATGTTGGTACCACTTCTAGTTCAGCAGCAGGCTGAGGAAAGAAAACGCATCTCTATCAGCCTGGAACCACCATGTGAGCAATACTAACTTACTACTGCAGTATTCTGGCCTGCAGGGTCCTGAGCCAGAGGAGTCTTTAAAAGATTAATTGGTTGGAAAGCATTCGTTACCTGAAATCTATCTCTGCTGCCTGACTTTCAGATAGATAAAGTCTTGGCTTCTTTGCACTTGAATTGTCTTTTCAGGCTGGAAATACTCCATTTCCCCAAATACACAGAAAGTGCACTTGTTTATAACCAAATATAATATTATAAAGGATGGCAAGGAATAATGAGATACCTAGTCCCGTGCTTAATGTTTTCTTCACCATATTTTCTCCGCTGTCTTGAGCAGACGTATTAGTTTTCAGAAAGTTAGTTGCCCTGAATTTTTCTGCATTTATTGGTTATATTCAAGAGATGCACAGGTGCTATTCTTGAAAAGGTTATCCACATCTTCTTTGATTACTATTCATTTCACCTGGAAGGTTTCCGGTGTGTGCAGGGCCATGGGAAGATAAGATTATTTGCAAAAATCATGGTCCCTCCGAACTTTCTTTTACAGGGGAAGGAGTATTATTAATGATGCTGTTTTAGTCCATTCCCTGTAAGATAATGATATCATACCTTTTCTAGTACCATGAACTTTATTGGAACAAACAAAATTTGTTTTGGGAATCCCTAGCTTTAGCAAAGCCTATTCATTATTCTTTAGCTATTTTCCTAAAAGCTGTTGGGTTTTAAAGTACTTTGCACCACTCTGGAATTGGCTGCAGAGCAAATACGCGGGGAGTAATTTGCCATCATACTCATTGCTTTTTTTCTTTGAGATCTTTCTCAGCTCTACCTGCAGTATGCCTCACTACTTGCTGCTTTTAAAATGTATGTGAGACAAGCCCTGGGTTCATCCGTACCTGCTAACATACAGGTCCCACTGTGAAGGAAAGCATGACAGTGATCCTGTTCAGACTGTCAACCTGTATTTCAGAAAACTCAGTGGCACTGGTGTATGATAAGCTTTTAAATTCCTTTTGTTCAGTTACAACATTTATGCTTTATGGTGAGATTTGATGGACTCATAAAGACCTCTGGTAAACCGTAAGCCTGGTGGGTAAACAAAACATCGGTCACAGATGAGGGTTCCTGAGCGCTGAGGGACCTGCTTTTGCTCTTGTTCAAGTGTTGGGAGTCAAAAATCTCTAGACTCACTGTCTCAGACACGCAGTTCAGGTTTTTTTTGTTGAAAAAATCCAAAAAATAAAGAAGTTAGGAATTAAATTTGAGTAAAAATTTGAATATATACTGTAGCAGCCATTCAAATCAACTACTGCATTGTTTATGAAGAAAAAGAAAAAAACCAACCACCTTTATACTTCATCCTTCTCAGTATTTCTGTTTAAGTTTTTTATTTGCAGGCATAAAACAAGAAAACCCATAAGTCTTTTTTGCTGCATGCCAACATTTTCTATCTCACATCTTCTGTATGACTTTTAACTTCTGCTTGCTTTGTAGGACCCATTTCAACAGCATGAGTAGCAGAACTTCACATGTGATTTATTTTTCCAAGTTTTAAAAATAAAGCAAACAAAATACTATCTGCTCAGTTTGCTTATGGAAATTTATACATGAATGGAAAAAGCAGAAATTTCAATAAACGTGACTAATAAATTAGCAGCCTGTGCTCCAGAGAGAAATGGAAAATTGCAGCATTAAATCAATTTTATGTGGTAACATACCAAAACAACAGATTGTTTGGGGTACTCGAGGTAACCACCTTTCCCTGGTAATATATGATTGTCACTAACACTTAGCAACACATTCTTCATCAAGTTTATAGTGAAAATTTCTGACAGTGGCAGGTGAGGAATTAGTTTTAAGGATGATGTCCTTCTGGTGGCTCATGCTGAGAATGATATTATTTATATTAACTGGCAAAATAGCCTGGCAGCACACAGGCAATTACCTCAATTTTATGTTTAGTGCTCTTCTCATAAATCTATGTAATGATGGCATCTCGGTTATGAGCTTACATTAACTTACTGGTTACAGTAATTGTATTGAAACAAGTAAATGTCCACTCTCTGATGCAGGTAGTACAGTTACAGTATTCCAAATAAATAATTGCTTGAGATATATATAAGAAGAACAGATCAGGGCTTTATGAAAGGAACCTTTAATTGCACAATTAGGTAGAGCTTAGGTAGTGATCTTTCCTGTATATGTGTGAATTTGTTCTCCATAAGGATTTGGTCTCAAGAAGGCAAAGTGGACATTGTTAATTTCTTTTTCAGCTGGATCCTGTCTTCAAAACTGGTGTTTAAAGTCGTTAATGGAGGTGAAGCAAAATGCAGTATAAGTCCCCTTGGTCTTGCCCCAAAACCTTTATTCCCCATAATAGCTTGGTCTGAGACCATCTCTTAAGATAGAAAGGCAAAAGATCTGCAGTTTATCGTGCTCTTTCCTGAGGCATTTGTTACTGACCACTGTCAAAGATAGACCACTGGTTTGACCCTATACGTTTTTTTTCTCATGTGCTACTGCAGAGGTTTCTGTGGGTGATTCATGTTTGGTATGAAGCTGCAGAAGTTTGGTATTTACAGCAGAAGTATATATCCAAAGCGTCAGGCCATGAAATCACTGGAATCCCACTCCAAGTACAAAAAACCTGTGCTTTGTCAGCTGACAATATGTGTTGTTTTCTTACAACATATGAAATCTTTCTTTGGGCATCCTGGTCAGATGGGAAATGGGTATCCTTGTATCCTTTCAAATATTCCTGTATTAGTTAATAAAGAGGAACTCTATCTTCTGTTGTCTTAGGGGAAAAGTTAAGTTCCAAAAATATTTTCTCCTTCCATGAACATTATAAATTCATCTTAATGTGCTGACCTTGGCTGTGCACATTTAAAACAGATCCATTAAGGTAAAAATAGCTTTTGAATTACCCAATTTGATAGACTACCTGACCTGCTAAGTACCTGCACAAAATTCATTCAGGTATTCTCTGTCCAGAGTGCTTTATTATCTGATGGCAGCTGCTTGGGCTGAACTGTCAATAGGCTTTAGCAGAAAACATTCTAAAAATTCAGAAAGCATCACTTTTATGGCATTTGACCTACAGTTCATGTGTGCGAAAATCATCGCAGAATGAAGCAAAGAAATCAGATTTGCCACAGGCAGGAAGTGAGACAGACCACTTGAGGACCCTCTGTATTGACTTAAAAATAAGGGTGCTCATTTACTTGTCATTTACTTGTGAGTAATTCTGAATAGATGGTTTCTGTGCTCTTGAGACAAATTTGTGAGCGTGGCATTTGAGGAACACTGCAGTTCACGGGGACTATCACTGGCAAAATTTGGAGTCCCACATTTTTAATAAGCAAACACATTGATAGCCAGAAAATAGCTGCTCCTCACCAATATCCTCAGGTAATTCTAACATCCCTTCTGATCTCACTGCTCTGTAATGTCCCTAGAAAGTTGCACTGACAGGTTGATTCAGTAAGGTCATTTGGCGTGGCTGGGAATGCTGTCATTGCCAAGGGTCATGCTATAAGGGGCTGGCAGCTCTGGAAGTAGTGTGGGAGCCTCAGATATTCAGAACATGTGAAAGGAATCTGAAAGTACTTGCTTTCATCTCCTGTCAGTCTTACCGTTCATATGATGGCTTAGGAAAGGGCACAAGCCAAAGACGCTGCCTCTCTTTTAGAGGAATGGGATATCACAGAGATTTCGGCTATGAGTCCAGCGCTGTAATTCCAGCTGTTACCACTCACTTGCTGAGTGGCAGCTGGCAGGCGAGGGTGAACGTCAGAGGATCATGCTGAAGGGTTTGGTCTGTATTTTCTGGGCAAGGTAGATTCAAATAAGCAGAAGAGAGAGAAGATGGAAATGGTGAGATAGCTATAGCAGCAAAGAGAGAGAGCGAATTAAAATCCACAAATCTTAGAAACCAGAGGATTATTTTTGCTTTACTTCTGTCTGATAGTAATAATAAAAATGATAATATTATGGTCCCAACATCAATGAGAGCAATGTCACTGTGATGCTTCAGCTAGTCAAACAGCATAGCTTAGAAATTAAAGTTACTGACTGCTTTGACATGAGTAAATTTTTTTCCTTAAAGAGTACCTTTCTGAAAATAGATTTATCTCTGCTAAGCAGAAAAGCAGATTCAATATCCCACAGCATTCAGAGATACTGTGAGGTTATTACTGTACATGTTTATCGTTTCATCAAGAGATGTTTTTCACTGAACTGTCTGGGCCTCTTGTCAAAAGAATTTGCCTCTGAACTAGCAGCATGACAGGACTCCACAAGCTCTGCTTTGTGCAGTGGCTGGTCCTTTCCTTGGTTTGTCTCTGTCTCAGACAAACCAGTTATGCTTCTCTCCCTACTCAAATGAAAGAGGACTTCCTCCCCTAGGAGATCCTTTCCCATAAAAGATCGCTTGGTTACCTTAAACCTTACACATTACTCCAATGACTGGTTTATATCTGTATTACTGCATGTGGTTTGAAAACTTACTGCATTTTCTGCTGTTGATATGCCTTGAGTCTGCCAATCTCACAAATGAAGTTTTTCTCAAAGGTTTGGGTTTTTTTTAACAGTCATGCTTACTGACAGACACCAACCCAAAGACAAAGTCAATGGGAAGGTACGGGAAGGCAAGCAATCTTTGGCTTGGGTCAAGCTATTGTACAAATAACACAGGGAATAATAGTATGTGTAATTAAATTCCTGTAAATCCCTCACATCCATTTTGGAGCTACATTAAATTGCAATAGCATCATTATTACCTTTCCCCTTGCCAACATGTCTGTGATGGCAGTAGCCCCAAAGCCCACACTGGAGTCAGAGAGTACTGAGAAACACTAAGTAAAGGTGAAATATAAAGAGAGCATTGGCTGGAGCAGTGGTTGCCAAGGTGGAGAAGGGAAAGGCTTTGAACTGGAGATAAGCAGGTGGACCCTCACACATGAAAAGTAGAGCAAGGAGCATATTCCTTCCAAATAGCATCATTGCTTCCAGTTTTTAAACTAGTGAGGTCCTCAGAAAATATTTCAAAAGGAAAAAGTAGAGAATTGGAAGGGGTAGCTATGCAGTTGGTCTCTCAGAAATGACTCAGAGTCATATAAGGCTTTCCAGAAGAAAGTAAGGTAACTTGAAAACCAGATTAGAGAGAAAGGGCGCTACAAAATAAATAAGAAGCAGATAAAATTAAATGTGACTTAAAAATAACCAGGGGATTGAAGCCCTCTTTTAATATCGCCTTTAACAAGAAATAGAAAGAAAAGGACAGTTTGCCAATTGAGATTGTGTAACAACTGCTATAGATAAAATACGGATTTGGGAATAGTTGGAAAATGTAAACAGAGGCAAGTCAATCATTCCAGATGATGCTTAATCACTGACACTCTGAGCACCTGGCCACTTACAAAGGCCACTAGCAACTGGGATGGCACCAGAGACTCAAGAAAAGAAAAGACATTATGCAGCTCCAGGACAGAAAAAAAGGTAAGAGCGATAACTGCAATTACTATCCAGTAAGGACAGCAGATAAGTGTGCTATGTGATAAAGCTATAGAAAAGGACAGTGTGATTTCAGTATGCGTTCATGAAGGGATCACAACACAGAGGAAAGAGACAGCAGTTTACTTCAAACTTTTGTGTAATTTTTCACCTATATTTTTTCTTACTGTATTGACAAATTAGAGCAACATTTCAAAGGTGTACAACAGAAATTATTGTGGTCTGGAGAAATCACAATCAGGAAAAAGTTTAAAGAGCTAAATATGTACAACAGTTAAACAATGATTGAGAGAGGAAAATACAACAAGAAATGACTGGAAGATTTGAACACTGAGGTAAGAAAAGACCAGAGATATGTCTCCTTATATGAGCTTATTAGGTCACAGAAGATACATGTACATTGTTATGAGTCTTAACCCTGGCAGACCAACAGGTAAGGGAATTCCATAAATCTTGCCCATCCCTACCTACCTTCAGTAGGTCAGATCTGTGAACTTTTTGTTCTGTTTAACCAGCAAATAATGTCATAGACCTCTGGAGATCAGGTATTAAGCTGAAGTCCTGGTGGTGAATGAGACTGAATGATCTTATTCCTTGTAAAATGAGGACAAAATTAGCATGAATTTTTTTGCCCTTTGTGCCAGGAGCTCATATCTGTATACAAAGTAATATTCCTCCCCAGGATGGCCAGTACCTGGCCCAGTTTGTTCCCCAAGTTAACTCTAGGCATATTCTGAGATGGTACCTGTTGACAGAAGCCAAAACTGTGCCGTAGGACTTGCTGATGTTTCTTCCACAGAGGTGATTGTATGCCAGTATGAGTCTGTCCATAGCCTTTTTATGTTTATTCCAAAAATTGCAAATGACTTCTAACTAAGAGGAACAGGCAAAATATCTGTCCAGGCTTTGGACTGTGTTTGAGCACTCCTCGTGTCACATAACTGCAGGACTACTGGGAAGCAAAAGGGAGGACACTGGGTATGTCTCTGAATGAAAGAAAAGAAATTATATGTATGGCTAGGTCAGACAGATCCACATACAGATACAGCTTTCATGTTTGCAGCCTTCAGCAAGCTGCTGGGAAATCCATATGCATGCCCAAATGGGAAAATCTTTCTATCTTACCCCTGCTGAGCCTCCCAGTGAAGACCACTGTATCCCAACTGTGCAGCAGATCTGAATTTCTGCCTTAAATTCCTAAGAAACTATTTAACGGTCTGTAAAGTTTAAGAAGTCTTGTAATGACAGCTTCACAAAAGCAATTGTTGATCTTGGCACAGCTACAGCTTGAGACGATGAAGCTAGGTATTAGTAAGGCTTTTTTACAATGTCTCACGAGATCCTAATTTTCATGCTAATTCAAATAGTCTTTTGATGTGAGAATTTAGTAACTGGACCAGAAGTGAAAGGTAATAATAAATGTCTGGGTAATCAATTAGGGGGAGTTTTCTAGCAGGATGCCAGAGAGATTATTATTAAATCCTTTCCTATACAAAATGATCTAGGAGAGAGGATTGACAGCAATTGATGACATGAACAGATGACAGTAAGGAAGAGGAGAAGAGGAAATGGAAGACATATTTAAAGGCTAAGTGACAATAAAAGAAAATGAAAAGGTAGAAGGAGTTTCCAAGGATGGAATTAGAAACTGAGGAAATGAGGAAAATCAGGCTTCATCCCCTAGTTTTTACCATGTAATTTATCATATTTCAGGGAAATGTACGGTTATTCTACATGACGCAAAAAACTGACAAGATTTAATATCTGGGAAGGCACAAGGATGGAACAGAAAGCAAATCTGATGAGTGACTGTGAGGTAGGAAAAGAGCAAAAGCAGCCTGTACAACATAGGACTGAACAGCATCAAGTAACTCAGTGGAGTATAATGGCGCCTTTTCTGGTCCTGTTCCAACAGTAAGGCTGCCTGCTGTGCCAGGCACATTGTCCTCACGAGAGAGTCACACATAGGGAAACTCCAGTTAGGAAACAGGAGAGATCATAGAAACGGAAGTCTGATCAACTTAAAATGAAATTTCACAAGAGTTAATAGGCCTGAATCCTGGGTTTCAAAGAAGCCAGTCTTTTCAGGCTACATTTAACTCAGTTGGATGCTGCAGTAATTCTGAGACAGCCTGTTACAGAATCCGTGCGGTGGGGTGAGATTTTGGCCCCCCTTCATTGATCAGCAGGGAAGATAAGATTTCATGCACTGTATAATTGCAGATAAATAATTCTGAATGATTTAGGGTTGTCTTAGAGTTTATAACAAGTAATTAAAGGAAATGAAGTAAATAATCATTGACCTTTACTATCTTTTTTTTTTATGGCTGCAATATTTTCAGAGACAAACTGGCCTCTTGAGGAAGGAATATGTCATATCTCATGCGACATCTAAACCTGGACTGAGCAAAGTGCCAGAAAATGCCCTTTTAAAAGATAATCCTGTCCAGACAGATGGATGGAGTGGATCGTAATAATAATAATACTTTTTATTGATATATGATCTGCTTATAACAGATAATAGCTCTTTTTGTTTTTAATTTATCAAAGTACTACAGTTCAATATAATAAATCTATTGAAGTCACAGGGGACTGCACAGGCAATCCTGAGGATAGAATTAGGCCCCATTATTCTATGCTGCTTCTTTTGTTCAGTTTGGGCACCCCTCTCAGTGTTTAGAGTGTTTAAATTCAATCATACTCAGGCATGTCTTTCTCATCATGGCTATAAGGATTTCAAGTCTGAAAGCATTAGATCCAAAAGCAAAAGTTTTATGAATCCATTTTCAGTAATGAAAATGCATTCAAAAGGATATGACAATGAGCTAAAATATCAGTGTTTCAATGAAAACAGAAGTTCTTTTCAAAAGTTTCAATGCATCTGAAAACAGCATGACATGGGCTAATTTATTTGTCATTTTTAAGCCTTTAAATCTGCACTGGGCTTTTGCTCATTGTCAATCTCCCAGAAGATCCGTTTCTTACAGAAGGTATATAGACGTCAGTAGTAGATCAGAGAAGACAATTGTGAGTCATGATGGGGGGAAAGGGACTGTTGACTCTGCATTTCTGTTGGTTTAATGATCCACAGAACAGAGATGTGGTTGAAACATAAAATCTGGAAGACTCTTATCGTTGATCAGCTTTGCTCTGAGGTTGTTCACCTTGCTAGTAAAGTTTTTAATGGAAATAAATGAGTATTATATACTTGAGGTTAAAGAAAGAGACTAGAAAGTACAATTCTACATATTTGGCAGATGCATAATTACCTTATGAAATGTATGAATTTCCTCTTTTTTTTTTTTTTTTTTTTTAAATCAGAGCGTGTATTTGCTTGAATTGTTGGGCTAATGTCACAGCAGAGAGGATCTAAATTTATATGGTCTTAAGAAGTTAAATCTTAAGAAGTTAATTCCTAAGCAGCTAATGTTTAAGCTTTTTAAGTTTCCTAATCAGAGTGGCTGTAGACTCTGCATATAATGCAGAAAGCTGAAGGAGAAGGAGGGATGTGAATAGAAACCTTTCTATTGATCACAACAAATTCCAGGAAAGAAAGGAAGAAATCCTAACTCTCAATTGTTTGAGGAATCTTAGCCAGCAATTTACATAGCTTTTGGCTCATAAGCAGGAGTTCCTTTTAAAAGAAATATTGAGTTGCCATTTGAGCCTTAGATTCTAAAATCTCACTATATTATTCCTTCAAAGCCTGCTTTTTAAAATTTTTCCAAATCAAATCTTGTGTTTTGTTTTTCTATGGTGTTGGCATTGTAGGCAAACCACACGCAAGCAGCTAGGTTGTCTTCACCCTGAGGCACCATAGGTCTGGCCTACAAGGTGGCTCATTTCGAGGTGCCTGTACGTGAACTTGGAAATCTAGAGAGAAAAGGTGCCATCCACAAGTAGATAACATAAACCAGGAACCTCAGCTACCCCCTTCTATGCTAAATAATGTAACAGCTACCTGTGAAAGTACGCGGTGGCATGTGATGTAACTAGGCTATCTACACACACCGTTGTGAAATGAACTCAGGGCTGCTGTTAGAGGAGTATTTGCAGTTAAAAGGTACTAGACTGCTCTGCGAATTGGATCATCATTTGAAGTTCAAAAACAATCTTATGGGAACTCCTCAGGAGTCCTTGTGAGTTATACTTAAAACAAAGCACCTTTGGGTGTAACAGCATCTGTTTGTGATGTACAGTATTTAAGAAAATCCATTTAAACCGAGGGGTAAACCGTCTGGCCGTATGAACCTCCTAAACCCTGCCTTTGTTGTAATATGTTCAGAAAGAGAGGGTTACCTGAGATAAACTTGTCCAGCTGGTACTGGTGCAGCTGCAAGGGCTTTGGCTGTGCCACCCCCAGACCTTCCAGCCGTGGCCCGTCTCATCGCACGTCCCCTTATTAAAGCCCCATCTTGCCTTTGCTGTTCCAGATGAAATTCTCATTTCCCTGGGAGACTTTCCTGTTGAAATGCTCAGGGTCCTGCTGATGTGTGCAGTTCTTTTCTGCTGAGTCTTCCCTAGCACAAGAAGCTCGAACAGTTTTAAAGAAGAATGCACTACTTTTTAACATAAGGTAAAGATTTAACACTAGTTTCCAAAGAAATTCCCGGAGCAAAATTTTCATGATGCAAATGGGATCACAGTCATAATTTTATGGGTATTTTAAGTCCTGGTAATATTACTATAAGAAGCATGCCCATGCAGGATCAGATCACAAAAGAAAGATTTTTACAAATGCTTATAAACACACAGAAAATATTTTAAAATTAACTATATTTGGGCAAAAAGATGAAAGATGGAGTTCCAAAAAATGATCTCTGCATATATCTGCTGTGGGTAATATTTAACAGAGAGACACTGGTCTGATTTTTGGAAGATAAACATAAGCACGGCTCCCTTAAGTTTGGAAAAATTGGTCATTCATTTCTGAATTTCATGACAATTAGGGGAAATAATAACTGTTTTAAAATCTGCATTGATCTTGGTAAAAACACCGGTGATTTCACAAACAGTGCATAACATCTACTCCAGTGTCAATATTCCAGAAACCCCAGATACTGGATGAGATCCTGAAGTGCTTGATTACTATTTTTATGCACTGTAATCAATAGGAATGTTGCTTGCACTCAGTACTTTGTTGGCATAGCTAGAATAAAGCATATTTTATTGCTGAGAAAGACAGAAGAAAACAATCTAAATTGTGCAGCTGTAAGATTAAAACCTGCTTTTCAAAGGGAAATAAGCTTATCCTTCTCTAATGAAATGAATAGCACTATGAGATGACAATTGTCATATTTCAGCCAATACTCAGAATAAAAGATTATTCATTTGTTATAGGCAACATAACATTCATAAAATTTATCCAATTCTGTCATTCTGTTTTTATTGTCAGCTCTCGTCATTGTTCTTTAAAAAGGTAATTACATTCAGAGAAATGAAGATCCAAACAAAGCATTTCACATTTAAAAAAAACCTGAAGAAAACCGAACCAATTCTTCACGTCTTTAATTGGTACAGTACATGAAGATTAATGCTGGGCTTAGGGAAAATGGCCAAGTTTTGGTACAAAAATATTTTGGTTAAAAAAGCATTTTAAAATAGGTAGTAAGAACATTTTAAGCTTACAGTTGGTGTGAACACAGAAGTCAGCTGTGCAACACAAGTGACATAAATCAGTAACTGATTATGTGAATAAGCATTAGGACTGGAGGATAAAGATCTTACCCTTCCTTTCAGGAAGGAGTTCTCCAGCCTGTTTCTATCTTCCTTAAGAACTCGATAACAGACTGGGAAAACCATAACCTTAACTCTGCCTTGCTTAATTTGACTCCTTCCTAACACAGGCAGCTTCCTAGATGACCCATTTTCTGGGTTTGCTCTGTCTTGGCTTGGATTCTTTTTTCTTTTTTTTTTTTTTCCCCCTTCTTTACTTGAAAAGTGGTTTTGCTCAGCTGTCATTTCTATTCTTTGCTTAAAATAGTGAAAAGAAACTATAATTACACTGATGAAATAAAGTTAAGAGAAGAAGTAATGGAATGACAGAATTAATTCCCAGGAAAATTACTGGGCTAAATCAGCCTCAAAGCAGGAGACTTTTAAGTTCTCCATGGATAAAATGAATATAGGTTTATGTCAATAAACTAACTCTTGGATACAGACTCCCTGGGAGTTTTCTTGGTCACAGCCTGGAGGAGTTCGGGACATAAAAGGGTGGTGCAGGGCTGCACCTTCTGCACTGACCTCCAGACGTGTGCTTAGCTGCAGTGGGAACTGTTGAGGTGGGCTGTGAGAAAAGAAGTGTAAGAGGTTCAGATCATTCCCTCTCCTACACTGTATTTTCAGCATAATCAACAGAGCAGTTCTGACTTTTAAGCAATGAGCCAAAGTAGTCTGTCCTGTTAAAGAGTCTGTAAAGCGATGAGCAACCAGAATGTCAACAGACGCTTGGTATATATCATGGAGCTCTTATAAGCAGTTCTGCAGACCTTCTGGTGTATAAGAGCGTGGTCAGCATGAGTTAAGACATACTGTTTGAATCGCTCTTTGCTAATGCAAAGGCAGAACATGCATGCTGGCACAGTCTGTGCATCAGAAGGCAGTGTCCTCTCTGAATCCGCTCATATGGTACACGTAAAGTGTGTGCATATGTCTTTGAGCGCACTGGCTGTACTTGCCTCTCTTCCCATAGCACAACAAACCCCCTTTTCTCAACGTGGCATCCCAGGCACCAGTAGTGTCGTTGGCCCTTGCCTGTGGATGGACTGGAGGAACCTCTGCCTGGCTGTTCCCTATACAAGAACCATTGTTAGACCATCTGTGTTGCTCAAGTTCATACTTCACGTCCATCTGTAGGTGGCTGTCTGGGAAAAAACAGCATTCTCAGGGATAAATATAATTATGCCTTACTACGTTTAAATTCAAACTGTTGTTGACAGATCTGATTAAGTGCTGAAAACACACTTTGTTCCTCACATCGAGTAAAGGTAGGTAGTACAGGCCTATGTTTCATGGGTGTGTGTTCACACAAGCCAAACTGGATTTGAACTGAGAAAAATCTTGGAGGGGAATAAAGCTGTATCTAGATGAAGGATTTAATTAGAGCCTGTATCTTGAAACTATGAAAGACAGGAGTGCATTTTTCTCCCATTTATCAAAACCAAGTAGTCTCCTTTAAGATTTTTCATTCTACACATAGGATAGTGGATTATTGTCCCTATATACCCTGCTTAAAATTTGAATCCATAATGTTTAAGAAGCGCCATTTTGGCCACCAGAGGGCAATGATTTATTCTGTTCCTTAAAAACAGAATCTGTTTTTGAGTGAGAGTCAGATGTTAATATAACCCCTCAACATTTTTGAGCTTTGTAATATAGATACTTTCACCTCTAAGTTCAAAACTGGCTACTGTTTTTAGTGACTCAAATGCTTCACTTTTGACAGTTAATTGGTGTATATGAAGCAACTTTGGACTTTTCAGTTCATTTTTTAGGTACAGATGGCCACAGCACAGAACTGATAGTTGGCCCCTGATCTGGTAGGTCAATTAAGATCAAATGACAACGTTTATGGGAAAAGTAGGCAAAGTGTAACATAAAAAAAATAGCTTCTCAACACTCGAGGGTTACCAATGTCTGTTCCTTGGGTTTCCTTTGTCACTAGCATTTACATTTATCTATCTCTCAGTCTATACACAAACATCTAAGCTCTCTACATTTAGACTGGATAGATTTCATTTTTACTAAAGTGCATACTAAAATTTTTTTCATATGTGATATCTGAATGTGAATTAATTTAAATAAGATTTACCCCGATTATATACTGCCCATTGAGTTATTTTTTTCTAACTGGAGTTTGAGTTATTATCATAGCTTTCAATTAAAATTTGAGTAGAAAGTTTTAGGAGGTATTCAGGGAAACACTATCGAAGGATATTATCTCCGTCTTGTAAACAAATATCACGCCAACATGGAGATTTAGCAGACAAGCAGCCAGAAAGCTGCTGGCTTTCTTGCCACAAAGCTCCTAGAGATATCACTGAACAACTGTGGTCAGCAGATTTGCAGCCATTTCAGGTTTTTAAAGTATTTTGGGTGAAGGCATTCTTAAAGCATTGCATGACTAATGGATTCATCCCGGACAATGTTTATTTATCTTGGCCTGTTCTGCAGAGTTTCTGAGTGGTCAGCTGTCCCATTGTGGTGATCAGGCTCCCAAAAATCAGGCCACTTGTCTGAAGTGGAGCATGCCTGTGGATGTCCTTTGAGAGAGATTCATAGTATTTTGGTGGAATTATGAACTTGAGCTATGTGGAACAGACATAAATAGGACCATCAAGGTTTCTGCAGTATGCCCCTGCTGTTTCTATTTGCACCATCTACTAGAACCTCTACAGACAGAAGGGAGGACTGTGTCTGCAAGTGAAAGAAGTTTTAGCATCTGCTTTGGAGCAGATGCTCAGCATCATGTGCTACCCAAATTAGCTGGCCAACAGCCTCAACCTTGCTGGAGTCAGCTCCTGTCCTAATATTTGAAAGAACAATCCTTTGCAATAGGAACTCTTGCTGAGTGACCTGTGGATTTATTAATTACAAACCAAGCTGAGCTGTCACATGAGCCTTCTGCTTCCATGTTCAGAGCCATAAAAGTTTTCACTTAGGAAGTACTGATTGCAGCTAACATACTTTGTGAGATCCTTCACAGATATTATTCCTAAAACACATCAGTAATACTGAGAGAAGCTTGAAAAAGTATTTGTTGTAAAGAAGCTTAACAGATTGCCAGAAAAAAATAAGGGAGTAAACATTTAGGCTATCAGTGATTTTCAGACTTACCAGACTAGTTTGTAGTTGACATGCCAGCTTTGAAACCTTTAGCCTTCTTTGTTACCTGAGACTCAAGTCTGTAAAATACTGATTGGGTCATTGTGGTGGGTTGACCCTGGCTGGGTGCCAGGTGCCCATCAAAGCCACTCTATCTCTCCCCCTCCTCAGCTGGACAGGGGAGAGAAAATACAAGAAAAAGGTCATGGGTCAAGATAAGGACAGGGACATCACTCACCAGTTACCATCACGGGCAAAACAGGCTCAACTTGGGGAAATTAGTTTCATTTGTTACCAATCAAATTCGAGTAGCATGATGAGAAATAAAACAGAATCTTTAAAACATCTTCCCCCCACCCCGCCCTTCTTCTCAGACTCAGCTTCACTCCCCATTTTCTCTACCTCCTCCCCGCAAGTGGCAAAAGGGGATGTGGAGTGGGGGTTGTGGTCAGTTCATCACTTTGTCTCTGCTGCTCGTTCCTCCGGGGGGGGGGGGGGCGACTCCTCACTCTCTTCCCCTGCTCCATTGTGGGGTCCCTCCCAGGGGAGACAGTCCTCCATGAACTTGTCCAGTGTGCACCCTTCTCACAGGCTGCAGGTCTTCATGCACTGCTCTGACATGGGTCCTTTCCCTGGGATGCAGTCCTTCAGGAACAGACTGCTCCAGCATGGGTGTCCCACGGGGTCACAAATCCTGCCAGCAAACCTGCTCCAGTGTGAACTCCTCTGTCTATGTGTCCACAGATCCTGCCTGGAGCCTGCTCCAGCATGGGTTTTCCACAGGGTCACAGCCTCCTTCGGGCATCCACCTGCTCTGGTGTGGGGTCCTCCACGGGCTGCAGGTGGATATCTGTCTTGGAGCCAGCTGGCATTGGCTCCACCAGACATAGGGGAAGCTTCTAGCAGCTTCTCACAGAGGCCACTCCTGCAGCCCCGCCACTACCAAAAGCTTGCCACTCAAACCCAGTACAATCCTCTGCAGCCAGGCTGCGTGCGCAGCCTCAGTGCACGTTGTTTTAATTCTATATAATGTGATTCATAAATTTTCCACACTAAGACCAGCTCTGCTCCTGCAGCAGAAAGCTAATGAGGGAAGCATGAACGCTGTTTGCAAGTACTCTGACGGGGAATCCCCAAATGATGGGAAACCTCTTCCAGAAATGTCCCTGCGTTTCTGCTTTGGTGTTCATCACATAGTGCAGTGAGCTGGGAAGGGCAGGAGCACTACACACAGGCGCCCTGGTAGAAGCCTACTGCAAAAGAGGCAGAAGGAGAGCAGAGAGGACTCTAAGTGGCCGCTTGATTGAATTCTCCAGGTATCCTGCAGAGGTTACAACAAATCAATTTGTCTAATATCCCAGTTTGTTTCACTCCACTGAAAAACTAGTCAAACCTGGATAAATCAGCTTAGTTGTTTTACATTATGAGTGTTTGCCAATGCAGAATGAGAAAATTGGAAAGGTCAATTGATCTGTGCCTCAATCAGTATTGATTCTTGTTCCCTCCACAACGAAGAACCAGGTAACAAGATGCTTAGTTTAAGTAGGCCCACAAAAGCCCATTACAGACTAAGGCCATTGCAACACTCCATACCAACGTACAACCTTCATTAAGAGTGACCTAAACCTACAGAAAATTACAGCAAGTGAGTAGGGAATCTCAGTTTCTGAGTCTGTCACAAATTAGGAGATAGCTTAAAAATGGTATCGTCTGAAAGTTGCCTTTAATTTGTGAAGTATTTGCCTTCAAATAAAAATACTGAATCAAATGCTTTAAAATCTAGCTTGGTTTGTTGTCTGTGTGGCAATTTAAAGGTCAACATTTTATTTGAAAAATAAAACTAAACCAGGATTTTTAGGTAGTGGAATATAATTTTCTGAAATTCTAATCACTGAGGCTGTTGGAAGGGTTAGGATTATTTTATTCCCAGTAACTTTGGGTACAGGATGTCTGTGATAATCAGGCTGTTGTTAGTTGCTAAAAAGAATATATTTGATACAGTTAATTTTCTGCATGTAAGTTTGAAAATGTTGATACAGGCTGATAGCCTGGAATATCTTGTCACATCACAGTTTAGACTGTAAGCCAGATCCTGTTCTCCTAAGTCTTATCTGAGCCAGAATGGAAGCGTACGAATTCCCTTTACGCCTCCAACATCAATCCAGCCCTCCAACCCGCATGCATAATCCTTTAAATACATCCCTGCGTGTCTAAAAGTTCCTATGGCATCTGAAGTATGTCATAGAATCATAGAACCATTTAGGTTGGAAAAGACCCTTAAGATCATTGAGTCCAACCATAAACCTAACACTGCTGAGTCCACCATGTCCTTAATTGCCACATCTACATGTGCTTCTGAGTGCTTATGTTGCTCATAAGCACTCAGAAACATTATTTTCTAGAGAAAGGTTTCTCAGCTTCATGGCAGCTCCGGTTTAGGCTGCTTTCTGACCCAGAAAAGCTGTCAAAATCAGTAATGGGTGAAGCTACAACTAAGTAATTCTGTGATTCTGTAACTTTGTGATGGCACCTTCTAAATAATAACAAGGTGAAAAAGCCCTCTTTCCTGGGAATGACACCTGGTGGGATTGCAAGAAAGAGAAAAGGGACACTGTGAGTCTTCCTCAGCCTGGCCGGGACCTGTCCACCCATTTCCTCCATTTTCAGGGGTGGCCAAACCCCTGGCATGGGGCAAAGCTGGTACAACTCATCAGGCTGTGGTCCTTTGCCTGTGCAATGAGGAGTGCCTGTTTGAGGGGGCAAAAGGGGCCACCGCAAAAGCAACCTGATGGTAGTTAAGATGAGTTACGTGACAATGCCCTTGTTTTTATGTAGTTTTTCCCCAACGGTAATGTCATGCAAAATGAATATAGGTTTCCAGGAGCAAGAGCTACCTTCCTGGGCTGCAGCCTGCTGGAAAGGCAGGGAGTCTGACACCACCTCTCCTCTCTGCCGGTGCCCTGCTGCTGGACGGCGAGGGCGGTCGCCTTGATGTATGAGATGTGTTTAAACCGAGTCACCCTGATTACCCTAAAGTTCCGCAGGCATCAGAAATACATATATATACACCAGTGCCTAAATTAGTCATTCTGGAGGTGGGCTTACATTCTGTAACAAAAAAAGAGTGGACTAAAATAAATCAGTGTAAAGAAGTAGATTGAGAATATTAACTATGCATTAACATTCTGGATACTTAATTTAAAAAGCTTAAAGCTTTTCTCTAAAAAGCAAGGCATCATAGAAACCCTCAGGCATTTCTGACACTTTTTAATGACAGGAAAAATGAATTAAAATCTGTTTGCAGTTCTGCTGATGCCAAGAAACCAATGCATGCTGATATTATCCCCGCTATTTTTTTGGTATCTAGGCGTGCCCATTGCAGCTTTCTCAGCCCCGTCTTGTGACAAAGAGCTTTTCTGTGTCTGCAAGTCAGCCTTTGTCATGGTTACAACTACAGTTTCTATTTCTTTTACATGTAATAAATAAATGAAAGAGCAATTCTGTAAGTGATTTTTGGAATGTTTTTCCAGTACTAGATAAGAACGCACAATTTCCTAATAGGATATTATGCAGTGAGTTTATACAACACATATGGAATACCCCCTTTTAATAGATTGCCTTTGATCTCGTGATTACTATGGTCTAATATTCAAAGTGGGAAAATGGTTTCTCAAGTGAGTTAGTCCCTATTCCTTTTTGAAAGAATCAAAAGGGGAGATCTCATTAGTTTATGAGTCATAACGTTGACTATGTCTAATTAGATAGCTGGTTTGAGTGAGCACCACAGACTGAAATTGACTGCAATTTTATTTTGATTGACAAATGACTCACTTGCTACAGAATAATAATAAAAAAACTCCATAAAAATAAAACGAGTACTATATAAACATGTGGATACTAGCAACTACGGCTTGTCTGGAATGAACATTGGCTTTTTTTGTTTGAAATTGATGACTTATTGAAGTAAGCTTTTTAATGGCAGCGTATAGTTTTACTGAAACTCTGATCATGGAAAGTTTTCCAGATCCGTTAAGGAGTTTCTGTGCTTATAAGCACTTAGAAATTCTGGATAGTCCTCAATCCCACCTGAAATATTAGTGTATCACGTTTCAGTTCCTAGTTAGACATTTAACCTTTGGTTTTCCACTTCTTAGAAACACCTTATATGTTAAACCACTGGGGGTTTTTTTGTTTGTTTTTTGTTTTTTGTGGAAAAGTTGATCAGGTCTTGTTTCCATTGTCATGCTGAACACAAAATGTATTGAAATCTTGACATTATTGTTGGGATAGAGAAACCCTTCCCACTCAGATCTGACAGCACCTATTTGTAAAGTATTTGAATAAGCTTGTATCAGAAAATGTTTTATTCATTGTCTCTATTATTGTAAAAAGCATTTCTTAGGCCTTTTGTAATTATCTTTAAGCATCATCAATGGTATTTCTATTTGCAAAGAATTCTGTGCTTATAATTTCTTCCTTGCATCCATGCACTGACAACAGAAAGAACAGCACAATATATACAGAAAAGCAAATAAGAAATGAGAATTGGTTCTCTAATCTAAATGGACAATGTAAGAACAGTACACTTTGTAGTTATACTAGGAGATACGACTGCTGTAAGTTCTGATGCTAAAAATCCAAGTTCCTTGCATTATGATAGCAAATGCAGTTTTCCCAAAGTCATTAGAAATGCTAACAACGCATTTCAACATAGATGTGTTCTTATGGGATACATACTTTAGACACCAGAGGAACTTTTATGCCAAGCGGAAAAAGGCTTATGCACATGGTCAGCAGTTTGGATTGCTGTTGGAGGTGTAAGGGGAATTTGTACGCTTGCTTTCTGCTTCAGACGAGACTTAGGAGAACAGGATCTGGCCTACAGTCTAAACTGTGATGTGACAAGATATTCCAGGCTATCAGCCTGTATCAACATTTTCAAACTTACATACAGAAAGTTAACTGTATCAAATATATTCAGAATGAGCAGTAAACTGAAATAGAATCTCTTTTGGTGGAAAAGTCTTGAAAATGCTTAATCATTCGTAAATTTATACTCCTTCCCCTACCTCCCCATTTTCTGCAGTGCCAAAAAGCTAGTGTTAATGTTGTTGTAAGGCTCTTTATACCACAAGACCCGAAGAGGTAAGCAATCCAAAATAGGGGAAATTGATACTACAGCTTGAAGATTGTTGTTTGTTTTCTAGCCCTGAAGGATTTTATGCAAAAAGCATGGCTAACTTTTTTGAGCCACAGCAATATGCTTGAAACATGATTGACTTACTCAAACCATGAGGTTTTCTGAATATATGTACAGCATGTTTATCTATGTGCTCTGATCTCCTTATTCGATGTTACAGTAAATATGGTGAGTTCCTACTTTTTGCTTTTTCACTCTTATGTAGTGTCCATAGGGACTGGAAAAACTTCCCTCAAGAGATGTAGTTGTAGCAAGAGGACAGTGAGAAAACAAATAGTGAGGAAGAGGGAAACTACATTAATCTTGTTTGTTGTGAGTATGTAATTTAAGATTTCTTTGGCACAAGAATATCTCAACAGCTATACTCCTACCAGGTAATGCGAGGAACGTGAAAAACAAGACAAAACTTCAGTACCAGTGTAACTTCATGATTTTTCAGATAACGAAGTACTCCACAGGAGAAGCAGTCTCTCAGGCAGGCAGAGCCCAAAGTTACATATGTATTACCGCACATTTGTAATCACATATGCAAATCCTTTCAGTCAGATTGGCTGATGAGGACTGATTAGCATAACCACAGTATGATTATTTCTCCGTTACTCTATCACACAGAAATCCCTTACTTCTGACAGTTATTTGTCACTATTACCTAATCAAAGAACAAATATTTGCAAATACTGTGATTATGGAAATCTCTGTCTCTATAATCATTGGGATACAGACAGCAATTGGTTCCAGTTTTTATTTTCATTGGTTGGAGGCAGTGAGGAGCTGGGCTCATCCCACAGATGGGCTGCTGCTCACCGCGATGAAAGCCTGGCTTTGAGCACTCTCAGAGAGAGAGAGCACAGGTTGTGTCAAGAGAGTCATCATCTTTCAGAAGCATTTTACCAAAAGCATTTTGCCAGAGGCATTCTGCTTAGCAGGAGATTTGTCTAGGGAGGCATTCCCTGCAAGCATTTTCCTTGCAGGGCTTGCCTGTAGAACTGTTCCCCCGAGGCTTTTCCCCAAGCACAGAGACTTATTTATGTCATAATTCCAATGTTTTAAAAGCTTATTCTTTTTTGCATGATTTTTTGGATATGTATATATTTTTATATACATCTATACATAAAAGAGACTAGCTATAGTCTTAAACTGACTGATGTAACATATGTCACAAATAGGTTTCTCCAACTACCTCTTCAATTGAAGATCTCTAGCGATGTGCTAGCTACAAAAATGGCCACTTCAGCTTCCCACTTCTTTCATTTAGAGCAAATCCGCTGCTACCTTCTCACACTCCAGACTGCATATACAGACCTAGAATTGTCCTACACTCTATGCACATACATAGCACTCGTTTCTGCTGATGGGAATCACACATCCAGTCCAAGCAGGAATATACCATTCCACATTTAGTTCTCTCAGGCAGCAGAACAAAAATTAAATTCATGTGCTCATTTTGGGCTTCCTATTTTTCGTGAAAATGATCTTCTGGGTGAAATGTTCTATTGTATTTTGCAGTCTCTAAAAACTTGTCTGTCACCTTTTAGTGAACATGAAATGTCTTCGCTTTGTTTTTAGCATTTGATGCTTTGCAGAAAATGTGTATGCATGTGATGACAATTACTAAGTAAAGCTTGCAAATGAAATGTGCACCTGCTAGGTTTCCTTTCTGGCTGGATTTACAGTGCCCTACTCCACTGATTTCAACAGACTCACTCTTCGTTTACACCATTGCAAACGAAGAATTAAGGAAAAGCTTTCAAAGCAGGAAATAGAGCATCTTCTTTGTGGCTTCTGGATCACCCAAAATATCTCACAGGGGCAACTCTTTGAGGTATTTAACTATATGAAGTCAGGGAGACAACCCATGTGCTCAGAATTCGGTATTCCTAAAGGTGGACTGGACTCCTAAGAGTCTCCTAAGACTCTTTGCTGGACTGGACTCCTAAGAGTTTTTACTCCAGTCCTTGAAGCAGTTAGCTGCAGATAATGCTTTAATTCGGGAGACAAAGTGCAGTCAAAAGTAAGGTAATTCTCTTTTAAGTGTGGTGTATGGCAGTTATGTTTTAGACAGCTGCATCTTTTCATTGCTGCGCAGTATTTACCATCATCTTTCCCAAGATGCTCTTGCCCTATTTTCAGAAGTTTGCCTTGAAGTACTACTGATTTTCTTTGGCCTTGAATATTATGCATTATAAATATGATTTGCTTAGAAGTTTGTAATGCCTTTTTATCAGTGGTCGGTATGACTGTGCAGCTGTTCAGCAATTACATACTATGGAGCTGAGCAGAAACTTTAAGACATGTAGCATTTCTAGGGAAGTTTGGTAATAGAAAAAAAACCCTGGCTTAAAAATGAAACCTCAAATACTGAAAAATGGAAACAGACTTATCTCTGAAAATGTTATGATGGTTTTGAATGTCACTGCATTTGAAAGAATATCCACAAGGAGAGTGTTGGGCTCAGCACCGATTTAAATCATGTTCCCTCCAGTAAAGAAAATTAATTTTAAATGTCATCTGTTTAATTGTTTGTTATGCCTAATTAAAAATGGTAATTTATTGGATTTATTTGTAGCATACTTAATATGTTGCTTTATCAGAGAAATTACAGAAATTTGATTTCTAATTACAAAGACTGACAATTTTTTAAAGTATTTCTTTCAAAATGTTTTTACCTGGAACAAAATTAAGACCATTTTGGTAATGTGGAGTTCCATCATTCTTGAAAGATGGATAATGGGCAAAGGGAGCATTATATCTTAATGATAAATTATGCTTGCTTTATAGATGGTAAGCATGATAACAAGTAAATATTCTTTCTTACCTTCAGAAAGATTTAGCAACCAGTGCTCTTATTTATTTTCACAATGACTTAGCCACAGAGCTTTTATTGTGGTTTGGGACACACAGTACAAGCAAAGGCTCATTGTGTCGGGGAGGCTAGAACTGAAGTGCACTTGTGCTGGAACAGTAGCTGTAAAGGCTGAGGCTGGAAAGCAAAATAAATCTGAAACTATGCATTCCGGAGGAAGAGGTAAATGCTCATAAAAATTAATAAAATGTTCCAAGAGCTGTTTAATGTAGCGGTATTTAAGAAAACGAAATTGATTAGATGAGATGGACATCTTTTACAAAGAACATCTTCAAAATGATGTGGAAAGGGCAGAAATACAGCTAAGGTTTTTTATCTCTTTGCTGATGTGAAATTGACCTTTTTAGCTGGTTGATTGAACTGATGTGTGCTTCAAATTTTATTTTATTTTATTTTTTTTTACAAAGAGATAACCAGAACTTTGCTAAAATATCTTGAGTTTTCTAGATGGTGAAGGCTGTCATTCTCAGTAAGGCGCTGCTTCTGTGTATAAAAAAACAAAGGAAAACTTAGAAGACATCTTTCACTTTCCTAACGGCCTTTAGAGCTTGTGGTGCCCCTCGTGTGAGAATGCCATATATCTCTGGAAACTGGACCTTGGCAGAGAGGGGTGCACATGTGCCTTACCTTATTTGCTGCCCATATTATAGGATCAAAATCAGGATGCATGAGGAGCTAAGAAATTCCTTGGCATTTCAGTAGAGAGGGGTGCCACTGGGGCTGCTGCAGAGTGGAGGGAGTTCCCTGACCAACAGGAACTGGACCTCAGTTCTTGCTGCGTTCTATTCCTATACTCTGTGCATGTGCATCTATGCGTATTTTAAGAAATTGTGGGAGTTTATTTCTTAGTTCAATGCAAATTCCCCTTTTTGTGCTGTCGCAGCACGCAATTCTTGTCCATACAGTTGAAAGTGTCTTTATTTACTATGAAATCTTTCATGTCTGTTTGATTTTTAAGGTTCAGCCATATTTTGTAAATCTCCTTTATCATTTTCATGATTTACTGAATGAAATTTAATATACCTTCTTTTCCCCATGGAAGTCGTAGAGAAAGTAACGCCAACACCTGACTATGCAGCTGCAATTCCTAAGGTAGCAACAAAATCTGTACAGGTTTAGGATCTTGCATGTTTGCAATGACCATGTTATATTTACTTTTCTCTGTCAGGGCATAGAGGGGGACTGAAATTAGGTCAAATAATGCCAATTTCCATTTAAATTCTAAATTCAAACAAGAATTGAGACAAATATTTGCAAGTTCTTTGATACACAGAAAGATACCTGCATATTATTGAGGCTGTGACTTTAATCTAAGCTCTTTCTGCAGTCACTGGAGATTGGAGGTCTCCAATAGAGGTTTTTCAGTCCATTTAGATGTGAATTACCCAGTTGAGGTTCCTGTCTCTCTTCATGAAATACAGAGAGCTCTAAGGACAACTTGAAGTTAAACTCAGTCCTGTCACCAGTAACGCGTGATGAACACCCGCTCAAAGCAAGGTCAGCTATGAGATCAGACCAGTTGCTCAGGTCTTTATCCAGTTGAGTCTTGAAAATTCTCAAGGATAGAGAGAGACTCCCTGGGTAGCCTGTTGCACTGCCTGAGTATCCTTATGGTGAAAAAGCTTCTCATAACAGTCTGAACCTTTCTTGTTTCAACTTTTCCCTGTTGTCTTTCATGCTGCCACCACGTATGGCTGTGGAGTCTGGCTACATCTTCTGATGCTGGAGGGCTGTTGTGTTGTTCCCCTCAAGCTGACTTTGCTCCAAGCTGAACCTTCCCAGCTCCCTCAGTCTCTCCTCACAGGGCAAGAGCTTCAGGTACCAACCATCATGGTGGACCTTTGCTGAACTTGATCTGGTTTATCTGTATCTGTCTTGTACTGGAGAACCCAAAACTTCACACAGTATTCCAAATGTGGTCTAACAAGTGATAGACGAAGGGTGATAATCCCTTCCCTTGATGTACTGCTCTTGTTACTACAGACCAGAATGCTGCCGGACCTCTTTGCTGCCAGGGTACTGCTGTCTCATGCTGAGGTCTTCTGGAGCTCCAGGGCCCTTTCCACAGTGATGCTCCCCATTCATCGGTCCCCAGCCTGTATCATTTCAAGGAGCTCTTCCTTCCTAGATACAGGGATTTGTGTTTGTCCTTGTTGAATTTCACGAGGATCCTGTTGGCCTGTTCCTCAAGCCTGTCTGGGTCTCTTTATACAACATCCCTGCCCTGCAGCATATCCACTGTTTCCCCCAGTTTGATGTGATCTGCAAACTTGATGAGAGTGCACTCCACTGCCTGCCATTTTTACCAGCAGGTCACTGGTAAAAATGCTAAACGGGATGGGTCCCAGAAGAGAACCCTGTGGTAGTTAACTTGTTACTAGCTTCCAGATGGAGTATAGCCCCTTAATTGTCACCCTTGCCTGGTTGTCCAACTGGACTTTTACCTATCCAGTTGTTCATCACTAGATTGTAAAGTTATAACTTGGATATAAGAATACTGTGTGAGACAGTGTCAAAAGCTGAAGTAAAGGTAACTGGCATCCCCTGCTCTCTCCTTGACCACGGACCCAGTCATTATATTGTAGAAAGTAGTCAGGGTGGTCGGGCATGCTTTGCCCTTGGTAAATCTATGCTGACTGCTTCCAGTCATCTTCTTCTTCATGCGTCCAGAGATGTACTCCAAGAGGATTTGGTCCATGATTTTTGCAGGGACTAAGGTGAGGCAGATCTGTATCTAGTTCCCCTTTTCAGTTTTTTTGAAACTGGGGTGCAACATTTGATTTCTCTGTCATGGGGCATGTCTCCCAGTCTCCATGACCTTTCAAAGGTGATAAAGAGTGATCTTGCAAGGATATTGGCCAATTCTCTCAGAATCTTTGGCTACAACCAAACAGGGTCCATTGGCGTGCACAGAGTGATTTATCTCAAGTAATCCCTGACTTGATTCTCATCCACTGAAAGTTGTTTTCCTCTGTGAACCCTTTCAATAAGCAGAGAGGCCTGAGAAACCTTGTTGGTGAAGACTGGAGAAAAGGTGGCATCGAGTATCTGCCGTACCTGTGCCTGCTGTTACTAAATCACCCACCCCGTTCAGCAATGGGTCCACATTGTCCTTGTTCAGCAGTTTGCTATGAATGTATTGGTAGAAGCTCTTTTTGCTTCTTTTGATGTCCTTTCTACTCTAGGTGAGCTTTGGCTTTTCTGACACTGTCCCTTCCTGCCCAAGCAATATTTTTAAATTCCTGTACCAGGTCCCTGCATCTTCCTCCTGTATATTGCCTTTTAATGTCTCTACACCATAATTTCCCTGCTAAGTCATGCAGATTTTCTCATAAGTTCATGGGTCTTCCTGAATATTGGGAAGGACTGCTCTTGCAGGATTCTGTCTGAAAGACCCGCCAGCTTCCCTGAACTCCTTTACTTTTCAGAGCTGCCTTAGGATCACACCCATCAGTTTCCTGAATAAGTTGAAGTCTGCTGATCTGCAGTCCAGGCTCTGTACTCCACTATCTTACACTAGATATCAAGAAATAGAGTCCAGCACAGTTTTACAGCTATTTGTTACTTTCAGCATTAAATATCTTTATCTTATTTCTAGTCCTAATTTTTTACTTCCCTCATTTTAGCTACTGGATCATGTAATGATTTTATTTATACAAGGAAATAAGTTTTCTGTCAGTGCAGGAAACTAATGTGTTAGACTATCAAATCACCTCTTGATCTTTAGTTGTTGAATTCACTCTTATCTCAGCTGCAAGGCACTACCATTAAGAAGCAGCTGTACTAACAGGTGACTCATACAAGCAGGTGGAAATTATCCGAGATATAGGAAACTTTCCCTGAAGCAGATATAATCAAGTATTAGAGCAGGGACAGTTTTAAGAGAGCTGCTGCTGCTGTAGTCAGTTGGGGGGAAGGGAGAAAAAAAAAAAAAAAAAAAGCTTAGGTTTCTATTTTGTTATTGTTTGAGTTAACATTAAAAGTAAAAACTCAGGGAATAAGTAAGTTTTGACTCTGTAGAGCATCTGTTGACTAATCAAAGCAGGTATTCCAGATTCTACCTTCCAACTGTTCTTTAGATTGAATGTTTACAGTCAATAAAAAAGATAATATATTTTTCACATTCTGAGAGAGAGTTCAGTATTTAACTTGCTGCTTTTTGCATTCTAAATAGATAAAACAAATTAACCCGTTCTGACTATACATCAGGAATTTATTATTAGCTGGTAGGTTTGAGCATGTTAATTTTTTTTCTTAGATTTCATTTCTGCAGCAGGTATGAGCTGCAGTGAGATAAGATGTGGAAATTGATGCAGTGTGAGAAGAATCTCAAGTGCTTCTTATTTCTTGAGAATACGTAGGCGTGTATATAGAAGCTTTAAAAAAGATGTGTGTGAGAAGATCACATTTCTGATCATCTGTTTGATTCTGATTCTTCAACTGCTGCTTGCAGGTAAAATTCCATGTCTGCGAAAAGCTTTCTTGACCTTAATAAGCACTTGGATAGTGAAATTCCAGAGTTTGGGACTCGAGTCTTGTATTTTTGGAGTAGTCAATTTAGGGAACAAAGGAAATATGCATTAGTTTTGTTCTATAGCTTCAAGAGGTAAAGAGATACTGATGCTCACATCACATGAGAGCCTGATTGTTAATTATCTTTCTGGAAGTTTCTTCTGTAATGCTGAGGTTTCCAAAGTCTATGGTGAAATGGTAGCATGGAGATAAGCCAGTAATTTCCATGCAGAAAGGCTTCTTGGTAGCACTTTCTGCATTGTGTGACGTCTACAGATTCGAACTGTGAAACAGAGGTCTGCAGAGGGATTTTCTGTTTGTTTCTTTGTTTTTAGGAAAAGTTGAGAGAATACCACTAATAATATCAGTAGTTTGTGGCCTGAAGTGACCAGTCCTGGTGTGGGAAAGCAAGAAGAAAAATTGCCATGTGGAAAAGTGGTGGTATAATGTGGCTGGCCCAGTGCCTATGCAAAGATTTAAATGATCTCCTATCTAGTGAGGTATCAGTATTTGCTGAGCCTTTTTGTGCCCCTATAACTTAATATTTAGGCCTTAAGGCAATGGTACTGCCTGTGCACTCGTTCTCACTGACGTGGCCCTGACTAGAAGGAAAGTAAATGAAGTGTCCCAGAAACGCTGGCTTCTTTCTGTTGATGCAGTTATGAGATGCTCTGTGAGCTCTGGCCTGGCATGGCGCGGTGCCGTGGTTCGCCCGCTCTGTGTGCAGTCCCTGGCGGTGGTCCCACAGGACTGAACAGAGGGGCAGCCGCGCTAGCACCCCACCTCAGTTGCAGAAGCTCAGAGAGGGGTTTCATTCTCGAGGTACTAAGAAAAATGCAAAGCCTTTGCTATGTTGGGGTGAGCCGTTCCTCTCTTGCCCTCTGTGGTACTATAGCCGTGCTCTGCCTCCCACGAGGCTGCGCTGGGGTGGGGAACCACTCTGTTCTCACCTATGGTGGCCTCGGTGTTAGCTAGCGAGGTGAAGCACCTGAGGTGAGGGCCTGGGTTTCTGCAGGCACATGCATGTCTGAAAACCAGGTTTTGCTCTGCAGTCAACTGCAGGACCGAGCAGGCTCTGGAGACTCGAGCCCCAAGGCTGGTGTTCATCAGGCAGTGCAAAGAGTGAACTGGCCTCTGGAGGTGCCCCTTGCTTTGACACCCTAGGTGGTGGAGGGACTCCGGGGCTATTTGCCACCAGCAAAAGCACTGATGGTAGCTCTGTTTTTATTCTTACATGTTCTGTATGTATTCTCCTCTCTACATGGAGAAGTGTATTTGAAACCATTCACTCTTTTTGTTAGAGTCTTACTGTTGTGACACCTGTGTATGTAAAGCCAAAATCTTTCTTGCTTTTGACTAAAATACTATTAATTGCTGGGTCAGCCAAATTAAGTAAGTGGAAAGGATATATATTATAAAGCGTGCAGGGAAAAATGCTCAGAAATAATAGATAAGAGACTGATTGATGTACAAACATATAGAAAATAACTTTATTCAATAGTATGGGCTCTGTCAGGCAGAAATTTCTCTTATCCTAATAGGGAGTGAAATCACAATTCTTTAGAATTCTGACATGGAAGATTTGCAGATTTGTTTGGAAACTGCATAATTCAATGGGACGTCTTAATTGTTTTCATAAATCTGAAGAGTTATATTTGGACTGCCTAGCCCAGATAAGATAAGTAAGACCTTGCACAGCCCTCTTATGTGCCTAAAGTGGCACTCAGACATCTCAGTCTGTGACCTGTAAAGATGTTCTTGAATCTGTGAAACTTCTGATGTCTAATTTTGGCCACAAAAGTTCTCTTAGCATTTACAGTTCTGTGGCTGTATTTCCCCACAAGGGCTGCCACCTTGGCAGTTAACTTATTGCCTACATGTTTGGCAAATAGTAATTTATTCAGTGTCAAACATACCTCAAGAAGTGAAAACCAGATCCTGGGACCTGCCCCAGCTGAGATACATTGCAGAGCTGTGCAATTACGTCTACTGTGCGTGCTTGTTCTCCAGCTTTATGCAACTCATCCATGCAGGGTTCTGCTGGCATGGGAGGGTGAGAGGGTCCTCCTCATCTGAGCTTGGCCAGTGTCAGAGTAATTCCTTGGGAGATCTGGTTCAGCTTGTATGCATGCTGAAGGTGACATAAGAGCCATGTTTCACGCTTTGGCTTTTGCTATAACCCTTCCTGTATTGGTTTCTAAGCTAGAGGAAAGGGACTTGAGGGAGGTCATCAACCCCAACCCTACACAAAAGAAGAGCTCCCAACTAAGACTGAAGATGCAAGTGAATAAATGTGGGCTCTGTGGCAACTAGCTTTTCTTTAAAAACTATAGACGGCAACTTTGTCCTCTTCTACAGACTTGTTTTTAGAAGTGAAGTGTGAACCAGTCTTATGTGTGGAAGATTACTTTGGGCAATTAACTGCAGTCTTGGTTCCACCTACACCAGAAACAAAAGATCTTGGGCACGTCTCTTGCTTGGTATTTCCTGCTGGCTAGCTCTGGGAGTATCATATGAATCCCACTCCAAGGTGCTTAACTTCACCATATGTTACATAGGCAGCCCGTGTGCCAGACAGAGCCCGCAAATTCTGTTCCAATAAATCTCAGTGCTTTGTTGCCTTTATGATTAAAAAGTAAGATCTACAAACTGTGAAAGAGAAGACAGACTAAAGACATCAAAAACAAATGCTTCAAAGTTGTGTGGGTTGGGCTGGTTTTTTTTTGTTGGGTTTTTTTTTTTTTTTTTTGAGAGAGATGTAGATGACATTGATATTCCATGGAAAAATATGCTGATTTCTTTCAGTTGGCAATTTTAAACCAACTCTTCCAGTGCCTGGAAGTGGATAGGTGACACTGATATGCAGAAATATATTTGTGAAGCAATTTCAATAAGTAGATAGAAATGGAATTGTATCAGGCTCAACACAGGCTGGCATTCCCACACCACTTGTCATCAGGAGCATCCACTCAGGCTTTTGATGTCTCCAATGTTTATTCAATGCACTTGACACTTTTAAATCTAGTTTAGTGTAATTTTGCTTTTGATGGGGTCTTTTAACATATGCAGCAACAGACTGAGGGAGGACAATTTCAAAATAAAAGATGTTCACTCATCAAAAGCTGCTATAGTATTCAGAAGTGGTACAGTGGTACTCTAGTTCCTAATACAAATCATTTGCGCACAGTATACAAAAGGAGATTTCCAAAGACTACTGATCAGTATACCAGTGCGCTGCATAAAGTAGCTGCAGACTGAAAAAACTATCTGGCAAACGTGGGGTTCTCTTAAAGGATCTGTGCTAAAGCTGGATTCAATAAAACAGATGTTTTGCATCAGTCAAAGGAAAATCTTCAACAGTTGAAGTGTATTAAAAGTTCCCAATATTTGATCAGAATGGGACTGATTGGTTTCTTGTTCTACCCAAACAAAGACACTGAATACTGTGAAATATGTCATGGGTTGAAATGAGCGTTTCCACCTCATTTAAATGAAAGCAAAGGTTTGTACGGAGCACCAGGGCCAAGGCTCCCTTGGCTGCCTGCTGAGACACTGCCTGGCTGTGCGGCATGGAAAAGGTGTGCTGATAACCGCAGGCGTGGAGGCAGGCAGGGGAGCCGCTTCTCTGGGCAATGGAAGGTGGCTGTCAGCAAGCTCTGCCTCTGACTGTTGACATCCTGTCAGAAATATGGGGTGTGCAGGGGATTGCTGAAATGGGGGGGAAAAAAGATGAGTGGTGGAGCTTTCTGAGCTTACCGAAAGCTCCTCACACCCTCTTCTTTCAGCATCCTGCTGAGCTGCTGAAGTAGGGTGTTCATGGTGGGGACAGACTTACAGGATCAAGCTAACTGAGGAGGACTTTTAAGAACCTTCAAAAGGACATGTATTTCATCTGTATTTGGACTTAGAGATATTGGAGAGTCACAGCTAGGGAGGAAATCTCCATCGCACTAGCCAGGAAGGCTAAGGCTAGCACTCAAAAAAGGCTGTATGGTGGTGATAACGGTAAACTGATTTATACTTAAATTGCAATGCATAAAAATAGGGAAAGGGAGAATTTGCAGAAATGATGTAAAATGCTCATCCAATACGGGCTTTTTCCTACATCAAATATTGCTTTTGCTGACTTTGTGGATGTATTCCCAATGCAGTCAGAGAGCAAAAATACCTATTATGGGGGAGGAACTCTTACTTAGTAGAGGAGAGTGAGGAGTGACCCTGTCCAGGCTTATTTCACAGAAGAGGGGTTACCCTTTGCCCTTCCTGCTGGGCCAAGTGGAAACACTGAGTATCCCTGAACCATAGGCTGCCGAAGGGGAGAAGCAGAGCTGGAACTGAGAATCTTAAATCAGCTCTTTAGAAACTAATCAGTGTCCACTCTTCCTTCTCATTTCAGTCAAGTTGTGGTTGAGAAGGGCGGAGGGAGAGAGAAGAGGTAGAGAAACCATGTGTGGAGGAAAAGGGATATCTGAGAAGAAGGACATGTTCACATAGAGGAAAGAGAACATCAAGAAGATAGCAGAGGGGAACTATAAGTTGTAGAAATATCTGAGGAAAGAAAGTATGAGCTATAGGAAGAAACAGGAAAAATGTCAGGGAAAATTACCTATCTGTATATATAGGAAAGAGGGAACAGGTCAATAAGAAATAGTGTTGAACTATTTTTAAAAAGCTTTCCACAATATTCTAATTCTTTCCTTTAAATGGAGAAGCTAAGAATATACTGCTGTACAGGTAGGAAACTTCTGCAAGATCTCTGTTTCTTCAAGTGATCTCATTCCCTTCAAGCTGTGCTTTTCTTAAAGCTCATCTTCTTAATTTGAGTCAGTAACAATAACAGCTTAGAAACAAAATCTGGGGAGCCTCCCCAGTGGGGAAGTATAAACCACTAGCCACTGTCAGAAAGGAAAGAAAAAGGGCCCAACACGTGGCATACGTGTGTACATATTTTATACATACATACGTACATACAAATATTTTTATATGGAAATAGAATAATTTCTTTTGTAGTTCCTGACTTTCAGGGCAATCTTATTCCAGTTTGGAAACTTTACTTATGACTGCTGGCAGGGTCAAAACAAGTGATGGATGAGTTTAGACTTATGAGTTTAGACTTCAAGGGTGTCTCTGATATTCCTGGCTGTGGGAATAACCTCTTTGGGTTGTGATCTGTTTGTGTGTGTTGAGTATGATTTGTAATGCTGTACCTATCCCATTTGAATGGCAAAATTTATGAACTACAGGTATTTGTGAAAGCTGATTGTTTTTCTTTCTGTTTGGTACCATGTATTATTAAGGGTATTTTATGGAGTCTATTTAAAGTGCAATTCCACACCACCTGTCCCTGTCCCCTCCCCCCCACCCCCCTTAAGCTCTAATTTTCAGGGTTCTTTGATCTTACTATCCAGTTAGAAAGACTCTGAGCACTATTTGTGCTGCTCTGACTTTTTGGCTGTGGAGCAGTCTCCAAAGCACCACATCATGAAGGCCCCCAAAACTGTCTGCAAAATGGCTTGCTGGAAGTGGTGGGTATCAAGTTTCTGCATGGGCTTGAACATGCAGTTTTCAGTATAGGGTTTTTAGGGTAGGGAGGGGACAAGCTGTACTCTTGTACTTTGTACAATGTATTTTCGAGCCCATACTACAATGCTGCTTTTTTCTAGGCTGAGATTGTGATAGTTATTCTCGTGAACAATCCCCAAATGGTGGATAATGCACTTATATCCGCCTTTTAATGTTGCAAGGCTGGGATTTTCAAAAGGACCAAGTAAGATTAGCTCACTGGCAGCCAGGTTGTACTTTTCAGGATTCCAGACTTTGACGCTGTTAGACACAAGGAAACAAAACACTAGGTTATTCCTTTTGTTTGAAATCACTTTGATCACATAATTCGTTTATGTAATCAGTGTTTCTGTTTTGCTTTGTTCGTCCTGCCCATCATCCCTCCTCAGTGAATTCTTCAAGTACAATGTACCTGTCCAGTTCATGGATTTTTAATATTTAGGTTTTCATAAATTTCCAAGATTCTGTAGGAGCCGTTGCAGAGAGTCTTGAGACCAGTGGCAACGTGGTCCTGCTTTGTATATACACCATTGTGCTCTCACTTGATTTGCCTAGATTTTCATCTCTCTGCTTGCCATGATGCTTTTGATAAAATAATCCATGGATTGATGTAGTGAGAAACCATAGTGTTTAAGTCAGAAATCAGAATGGAAATCTGGTAATGATGGGAAGGAAGAGACATTGCCATATGGTGTTCAGGAACCGTGTGGAGGAGGATGCCTCTTTTCCACAGCTACTCTACTATTTTTAAAATAAAGTGCATTTTGAATAGAAGGGAAGGCTTGGATATTACTCCCGTGGGCCTCAGAGCTTAATTCATAGATAACTTCCAATCTTTTGATTGGAAATTTTTAGCTTTTTTTTCCAACTTTTCTACCAGTAGCAACTGGACTTAGCATCTTACTGTGGTAATACAGGAAACATTTAACTTTTTGGCTTGGGACTGGCTAGTGTTTTTGTCTTGTAACTTTTAAGGTTAAAAACTCAAGGTAAAATTGTTTAACTGCCAAGTCTGATTGTTTTAAGAAATGAAGCAAAATCATCTGAGCACAAAAAAAAGGGTACACTTTTCATTCCTCTTCTTCCAAGTCTGTAATATATGGATTTAAAATGATGCTTTTAATCCCATAAGAACTGCCTATGCTGCAGAAGGAATCCCTCGCTACGGTGAATCATAGGGATTCCTTTAATGACATGGCTACCTCATATCAGAGTGCATTAGCATTGGGCAGACAAATTACAGGAAAGCTGGGCTTTCTGGGGCTGTAGCCAAAGTAGGGGCAGCAAAACCTATAGTATGTGAAAGCACCTGCTAGAGCACTGGGCATATCTGTCTGGCCAGCTGAGCCCTATTTACATATCTTCACATTGTCCACGACCATGGAGAGAGCTGTGAACAATATAAAATTTGCTTTCCCTCCCCATAATAATTTTCAGTTACTTCTATCTCATGACATTAAGCCAGCAGCATGGGTAGCGAAAGGATAGTACTACTGCTCAGTCAGTGGTGTAAGCAGAAGTGGCCTTGCAGCATTAAAAGTGAATGAAAATGTCAGAATTGTCCATTAAGCAGAGCACCCATCTTGCATCCTGCTGACAGCACCTACTTCTTCCATAGTGATGGTCTCTGTAATCAGAAAAATTCCCATGGACAACTGCATGTCCCCATAGGTGAGTCTCTGAAGTGGCCTGCTGTGCTCTCTATGTTATTAATTAGTATATTAATGTAAAGAAAAGTCGATTTGGACTGAGGAATACTGTATGAGCTACTAGGTAAATTTATTACTGCTGAATAATAATAAAAAGTTGGTTTTGTTAGTTCAGACCAAAAGTAATGCATATCTTTGTATATTTTTCTTAAACTCATCAAAAGAGATTACAGTTCCAGACACTGACATGACAAGCTCTAATGAGCAACGTAAAGCAAAACCAGCTTTGAAATATCAGAGTTCACACTGTGCTCAGCAGAGATTGACACAAGTCTAACATATTGGTACACATAATTAAGTGTGGGTTTCCCCAACAAGTCAGAAAGGAATTTTAATAGTTTAAGAATTCCCTAAAGCTATCTGACCATCCTTGGCTTTCCGTTTGATCTGATGATTGGAGAATGTAAGAAAGTGTGAAGGAAGAGCTAACAGCCATTCCCAAGCTCAAGGTCCCCCGCACCTCCCCTCCTTGTGATTTGATCTCAGTATGAATATTATTCATTTGATCTGCTGCTTCTGCAGTTTATCATTCAGTGCCTGGACCTCAGCTGGGTTAAAAATATTTAGAAAGAAGCTGCCTACAGATGGTGGATAATTTAATGTGCAACTGCTTAACATAGTTGGTTTTCAGAGAGGCAAACCCCAGGATTTAAAATGATGTGGAAACACCAGAACAGAGCTCCCTTACTGAGAAAATGCCATTGTTAAACATTTATCAGTAGACTGTCTTGCACAGAACATTGATGGCAGCTCAAGCTGTCCTTGGATTCTCATCCTCCTGGAGTTACACAGCAATGCACAGTGTGACAAGATGTGCTTCAGCTGTAAAAATGTTCGTAATGCATAAATATCCTTTTAATGTTTTTGCCCTAAAGTGCATCACACAGCAGAGAGACCCGTACTTTCCAGAGTGGTACATTTGTTTTATAGATGCTGCATCTATTATGGGATTTGAGATTGCCATATAAAATCGTTATTGTTATTATTATTATTTCTATAGTATCCCTTGTGTGTAATTAAAAATAAAGACTTCTAATGAGTCCCTGACCTACTTCAACCCACCGGAAGGAAACTACTTCTCGAATTTGAACACTTTATATTATACACATTCCTCCTTTGTCGCATCCTGTTCTACCAGGGCAGCACAGCAGGTGGCAAACTGAAATACACTTGCTGTTGCACATCTGGTTAGACTTTATGAAAGATATTTTCTGTCTGGTGTGGATAGAATGCAATGCAATGGAGCTCTAATATCTTTTTCATCCCATAATCTGATACTATACAATTACATGTGTTAACTATAAGGAATTACATTCTCTAGGTTAATTCAGTTTATTCAGAATACTGTAGTTGCTAGTCCATTTGACCACCAGAGATAACATCAGAAATAGGTGTGGTAATAGCTGAGGAAAAAAAGAGATAATCAGTAATGAAAGAGGATTTGCATGTTTCATTTTATCCCCATATTTCCACTGGGCTAGCGGTTACATCTGCCTCTGTAATTTTTCACATACCAGACCAACGTATTGCACAAATAATTTTCTTGGTAACAAACTGCATTGCATTGATTCTCAACTATGTCCTTTTCTCATGAAAAGATCAGTGCAGCTCATTGAAGATATGTTCTGCTCAAGAATATATCTTCTGAAGGTAACTGATGGCAACAGAAGTAAAATAAAGCCAGTGAAAGAGTAATAGGAAGTGAAAAGAAAGAGTGAAATAATTTACCCATTGCAGCTCAGAAACATTTAGGTGTGATGGATCACTTCTGTCCCTGTGTTTGAGGAAAAAATAGCAATAGCTATGTTGCATTTTATCACGAAGACCACAAACCCTATACAAACACGTAGGGAACTTTCAAAAGATTTGGAATTACGTTATCATTAGCTCCTCGTCATTAGGTGTATGAATTGCAAACACCCTTGACAGGAACAGCTATGATATTTACTGCAAATAGAATGACTTGGAATAATTCAAATGGATTTTAAAAAAATCCTGCCTTCCAAGTGAAATCAGCTAATGGCAGCTTTCAGATTTTACTTTTATTCTTTCCCTTTCCAAAGCTTTTAAATTCCACTAAACTTTTTTTGAACTAAATACATTTTGAATTGCATTCATCTAGGTGAAAAGCATTCCTGTTTTGTCTTGCTTTTACTCTAGCTGATATGAACATAATTTTTTTGGGGCGGTGGAAATCTGTGGTGATTCCTGAGCAAGATGCATTGCTGGACACACGATAAATACTGTGGTTGAGTGTCCTTAACATACAGAGAGAGCATTAAGTGTAAAAGTGTAAATATCCATAGTTTAGATTTACATGTGCTTATAAATATAAATGAATACATATATACATCTACTGGCAAAATATATTGTTACAGACCTCTTGTCCTCATGGTAAAATCCATGGAAAGAGGCTGAATCAGGAAACTTGATACGCTGGAACTTTTCCACAACATCATCTCTAGCGGATGAGTTGGCAACGTGTCACCCTGCTCAGCTGCTCTGAGCTTTGAATGGAGCATCTCCAATGGTGTTACTGAGTCTTAATGTGTTATAACTCCCAGGATGATTTAATATTGGTTTATTCTGAAAATGAATGAAACGAGGTCTCTAATGATGGCATGGGTGACCCACTCAGTTTTTGTCATAGATGGAAAGATGAAGATATCGCAGCAGGAAGCTGATCATTAGCTGTGCACAGATGTCTTAATAGTCATGTGTAGCCAAAATGAGTGGGATTGTGAGATTCAGCGGAAGACATGTAGCTGTTTACAGTATTGTTCTACGCAGTATGTGTAACAGTTGAATTAATCTCCCAGGTTCCCTTTATAGATAGTGGAGAGAAATGGCCAGTTTCAAGGGTGTGTTTCATCTCCTCCTACAGTTAGTAACAAAAAAGAAGATTTTTAATCGTGTTTGGTATAGTGTAAGATGTTATTAAGCCTCATCAAACTCTTTTGAATCTTGAATGTCTACCCTGAATAACTTTAGCATTACTATACTGCAGGCTGACATGTTTTTCAGAAGTGAAAGCAGGCTAAGATGATGCTCTGGCTGATGGCAATTTACAAATGTGACTAATAGCTAAAACGTATAGAGCTCAGCTCTTGTCCAGCAACTGTTAAATACCGAGGCCCTGAGGATTCATTTCACCGCTGTGAGTTTTTGTACTTACGAAGAACTCCTTGCTGTACAGAAGAGGGAATAAAAATCTTAAAAAGACAGGGGCCATTAATGATTAATGACAGACATTTAAAATTCAAAAATTTACCAAGTTGAAAACGTGTTTCCACAGTCAAATTTTATTTTACTCCTTTGCAAGCTTTATTAGTTGGTGGTAAAATGCCAGTTGATATTGAGCAATCACTAACCTAAAGTTTATTGACTTCAGTTTATTAGCTATAATTATTACTATTTTTAATGTGCTATTGCTAATATTCCTCAAAAAAAAAAAAAAAAAAAAAGACTGCTCAGTGATGAGAGAATGGAAAAGGGAAATAAAATGCTAGTTGATAAGTTAAAGTTAGTGAAAGGACTGAGTGGGTAGTGAAACTGAAGATGTGAGTGATTTAAGCCCATTACGCTGGGTGACTGTACAGCACAGTTACTGCTGTAACTCAGTAATGTTCAAAATTACTGGTGATTCCTTTCTCAGGTCTTTTTTTCTTTTGAGCTTAGCTCATTTCACTGTCTGCTACTCTGCTCCCAAATCATGCTTTCAGCTGAAAGGCTGTATAAAGGAAGATGGCATTTGAAATGGCCAGCTGATACTTTACATTGACAAATGCAGCATGCAAATGGATTCAAAAGCTCAATAAAAATGGTTCCAGTGAACTTCTGTCCAAAACTTGGACAGCATGCCATTGAAGAGAAGGCACACTAAGAACTACCTGCTGTGGTGAAGATGCTTTACTGGAAGGGCAAATCTAGGTCATGTAGTTTCCTCTACAGTCCTCAGTCCAACACCTCTGTGGTTTTGGATTTGGATCCCAGCGCTGGACCCACCAAACGGATCCAGGGTAATGCTTCCCTATGAATAGTCCTGCGTTTGGGAGTGGTAGGTGGCTTTTGTTTTCAGTGTACAGGGGACCAACAGTGGTTTAGCACTTAGCTGAAATAAGTGAAAAGTTACATTAGCTGCCTTTGGCACTTGTGAAGTTGTCCACACATTCTCCATCAGGGAGCAGAGGTCTGTTCTGTAGTAATGCTTGGTACAGATGTTATTCCCCCTTTGAAGCGCTGCCGCAGTCAACGCTTTGTGGACAGTGAGTTCTAAAAGTAACTGCTGCATCTTCTCCCCTTCTCAGAGGATTAGAGATCTTTAGAAACAGTTTTAAATCAGCTTGGAGATTTATACAAAAATGTCCAGAAAAAACAGACTATTCTTGACTGCTGATTTTGGGTTGAATGTATCTTGAAGGTTTAGCCTGTCCGCTTAAAGCATGCAGAATCATTTTCTGATGCAAGTGACTGGGTAACAGAATGAGATGAAGCCACCACTGACTTAGATTAAAGGACTGAGGGATTGCTAGTAGTTCTCACTAGAAGTCGAGACTTTATCAGCAGATTATAGGTTATTGGGAGGCAGCAGCTGAACCACAGGGTAGGAAAGAATAGAAAAAATATATCAATGAACATTCAAACATGGATGCTTTTAGCCATTGTCAGTGAATGTGACAGCTGTTGTGTGACAACTGATTCAAATGTAGTTATATAATCCCCTGTTTTTTTTTCTTTTTTCTCCCAAAGAAAAGGAAGTATGCTATCAACAGTGCTATACTGTACAGTTAAGTACAATGTAAATGTTACACATATTGTATTTAATTTTGAAAGTTTAGATTGAGAAATCTAGAATGAGAAATATAAAACCTCTTTAAAGGTCTCTTTCAAAATGCAAATTTATGTCTCATTGGGCCACTGGAACTTAAAGTATAAATACAGTCTGTATTTAGGGAGTTTTAAAAACAC
The DNA here is from genome assembly GCF_000708025.1 of Charadrius vociferus. Lineage (NCBI taxonomy): Eukaryota > Metazoa > Chordata > Aves > Charadriiformes > Charadriidae > Charadrius > Charadrius vociferus. The sequence goes on from NW_009648043.1 coordinate 3,525,796, forward strand.
ATATTACTGAATTGATAGAGCATAACAGTTCCCTTGCTTAGGCAGCATTATGCTGTATCTTGTAAAATGTACTTGGGGACATGTAAAATGGTTTATTAAACCTACAGTCCATAACTAGAGTTGTTACATTTTAATGTATGTATTTTTCATTCATGGATTATTGAACCACCAAATCCTAACAATTTGTCCTCTTGCCAAACAATTTCTTTGAGTATTGTTCTGAGTTTTTTCAGTAACTGTGTAACTGTTGGAACGTACCCCAGATCCTCAAATTTTAAAGCTATTTTTCAGCGCCCCCCTGAATACAAACGTATATTTAAAATCATGCAAGGAAGGAAGTTTCTGTTTACTTTCATATAGAATACTTTCACAGAAAGAAATCCATGAGGTATTTCTGGGTGGGAGATCTGCAGTTTTGGGAACAAAATTCTTGAATGTAAAGTGTTGTCTATAACCATGAGAGATCTATACAAAAAGAACTAAGGAAAATAATCACATATTCTGTTGCATGAACCATTTTTCTCAAAACTTGTGGATGGCTTGCTATTTAGAGAGTGTCTTTCTCCCTACTTTTACAAGGCATATTGTTCTTTCATGCTAGTGGAAAGTTGGCAGAAGTTATAAAACAGCGGTGATTTAAGCGTACTAGGTATGCCAAATTGTTTCAGGGTATTTGGTTTGGACTGTATTTACCTTCCACTGTTACTAGAAATGACTCTAGGGAAGAAGCTGAACTACAAAGACCTGGAAAGTAGGAAAGTAACATCTCCTCTTCATTTTCCAAGGCCCCAAATAAGTGGTATTCATAGTACATAAAATATCTTTATTGATCTGAAACATCTTATTGCTGTGTTGTACCAGCAGCTCTCCTACAAACACATATCTATATCTAGGATTTGTTATTCGTCTCATGCTTGAAGAGAAACAGGAACTGAGATACTTAATGGATATAACTTTGTGGACTAGACTTCAAGATTTTCAGTGATAAAGTATCCACCTAAAAGATCTCTTACTGGTGTTGATTTTATGAACATTATTGATAAAATGGCTTTTAGCAAAGCAGCAACGCCATAGTATTTGTGAAATGGCACACCAAGGAACAAAATGAGTAAAATCACAGAGGTTGCCTTTATTTTTTTCTACCTGGAAATAGACGACTGGTTAAGAGAGTAATAGAGCAAATTTAGAAAGGGAATGATATGTGCTCTAAATGCACATAATTATGTTATTACAGGCCAAAGTCTCTTGTCTGTAAAGAGGTAAAGATGTTCCAAACATTTTCAGAAAGAAAAGGAATTTATACAGGGTAAGTTTTGTAAGGACAATTTATCCTGTATTTTTACTTGGTGGATCTTTGCTGTGTTAGGAATACTGATTTCCCTGAAATATAACCTCTAGCTCACTTGTTCTGTGATCCTCCCTTTCTTTTTTTTTCTTTTCTGTTCTCTCTGGTTGTTATTATTATAACATTTCAGATTATTTATTGTGAGGCGTTTCCATGAGTAGAAAATTTCTTAAAGAAGAATATAGCCAAGAAATATAGAGTTTGTTTTGTTTGCTTCTGACTGAGAAATGATTTTGCCGTTCCCTAGGCTATAAACTGTTTTTTCAGCCTGTAAGATTCTACCCTGTCTTTGCAGGTACAGTTAATGACCAGACTCTTTGAATCCCTGGTATTTGCCTCAAATCCCTTTTTTAGTTTGTGCTGATGAGGAAGCACTGTACAGGACCTAAGGGTTGCACCAAAACCTTCTACTATAGCATCTAATATGACAGTGAGCATTTACTAGATCACCTGTTATCTGGCTCTGCTAAATTAAGTTCTCAACAGAATGAATTTAGGAACTCTGTTCAGACTGCTTTCCTGAGGACTCTTTTATGTTTTGTAAGATGTGAATTAAGCATAGATTACAAAAACAATGCAATATTTGGAGTATATTTCTTTTCAAGCTAGTGACTATTTCATCAGTTTTACTATTTTAAATGAGAAAATCATTCCCCTTTTAAGTTATCATGAATGTTAATTAAATTTTCTTGTACCAAAATACTCTTCAGAATAATTGAATATTGCTTACAGACAGTTTCTTCTAGACATTGCCAAACCATTTATTTAAGATAAGATTTAATAGAAAATCACCGTAAGTTTTTTTCTATGAAAATAGTAATTCATTTTAAAAATGTATTTTAGTTATTTAATGTCTTTCCTTTTTTCTTGTTGTTTTTTGTTTCTACAAAGAATTTTGTGGTGGTTTCTGCAAAAATTACTGCCCTTGCAGCCTTTCTCCTTCTCTATATGTATATTGTATACAGGTAACTTTTTTGGGGGGTGGTTTTTTCATCAGATAGCTTTTGGTATTAACTACATAGTCTTCATATTCTTAAATCGTGCACAAAACCATGTTAAAACTGGAAAATGAAAAATCTATGATAGTGAAAGCTTGAAAAATAGGAATAAAACGGGAAAGCACACTTGCATGTACATAAATAAACAAAACAATGAAATGGAAATAATCTGCATTTTACTCATCAAATTTAAGTGTAACATTTTTAAGAATCACAGTCATCAAAACTGACCTTTTCCTCTTCTGTAGTAATAGTAAGAATTCCTCCTTTTTTTTTTTTTTTTTTTTCCTTCACCTGTTTCTATCAGAGCCAGGATCAAAAAAGAAGTTGTTACACTTACATGCCAAGAATCATGACATCTGGAGAAAAGCAGAATGCATTATTTCTTGGTGAGAGTGTTATGCAATAAGACTTGACTGACGTTTTACAAAATCTGAGATGCTTTCTGATCAGCTGATTTAATTAAAACAAGATATTTAGTTCTGCGCAATGCTTGTGCGTAATCTATTTTAAGCATTTCAAATGTACAAGTTTATAACGTAAAATGGTATTAGATTGGCTTGAATGACTTGTCATTCTATTTGTAGATACCTCAAATCAGCTATGCATCTACAGCTCCAGAACTGAGCGATAACACCAGGTATGACTTCTTCTCTCGAGTGGTCCCACCGGACTCATACCAAGCACAGGCCATGGTTGACATCGTGACGGCCCTTGGGTGGAACTACGTGTCGACTCTGGCTTCTGAAGGCAACTATGGAGAGAGCGGCGTGGAGGCGTTCACCCAGATCTCCAGAGAAACTGGTGAGTGTATGTTTATCAGGTTTTGTATTTACAGCTGCTGGGTTACAGAGCATCGCTGAGCTGATCAGTACATCTGCAGGCGTGTAACCTGGACTCAAGTGGAGGGGCTTATGGATGATTTTGATGCTCGGGCATCTGCCAGGGTGACAGTTCTGGCAGTAATTTAAGAACAACTCTTGAGAGAGGCAAAAAGTGTGTCTCTTGTGCCTTTTGGAAAGGGGGAGCTCCTTGAAGGGTTAGAGGCAAAAAGCAACCACCAACTAAATTACAGCCAGATTTGAGGAGATGCAGTTGATTTAGCTTAGGAAAGTCATAATCCTGTGAGACCTAATTTTCTGTGTTCCAGCACTGAAAAATTTAGAGGGTTTAATTTTGAAGTACGAAGATACACCCTTGTTTTTCCTTCAGGATGAAATGTGCTATATAAATACAGGCATTGTTATGGGAAGTATATTTAAGTCCCTCTGATCTTTTTTTTTTTTTTTTTCACACTTCCATAGTTATTTCTGGACTGAAAAACTGGCTGTTTCTCAGGAGCAGTAGTTTTTGGACACCAAGGGATAAGATGATGAGTAGCAGGTGGCTTGAAAGGGGTCTTTCACTAAGTGCAGTGTCAAATGACACAAAATAATATCCTTTAAAAAAAAAACGTAAAAAATTGCTAACAGCCTTCCTGTCCTTCTCAGAAAGTCTGGATTAATCTACTGGATTTGACTTTCAGGGCATGTATATATTAACTCTGATTCTTTCAAGTCATCCTGCATGAGAAAATGTGATAACACCTTCCATTTTCAATAATGGCATGTAAATATAGAGACCATCTCAATCATATAGGAAGGTACATGTGTCTCGGGCACTTGTGCTTGAACCATAAAGATTATGGATTATTCGCAACAATTTGTCTGTAAGACAAAACCGCAGCAATTCATGCCATTAGGGAACCGGTGTGTATAATATGCTCAATCAGTTAACTAATAAATATTCTGGTTTTAGCCTCTAATCAGTGCTGTCAGTTCCTAGATGTCTTCATGGGAGAGCCAAGGCTGACTACAATACAATGGTTTGTTCTGGAGTTTGCACAGGCATGGATAATTCTTCCACACTTCATATCTAAAAGAGATGGTTTGTCTATTGTGCCAAATTCAGCAGTAGATAGGTTGGCTGCCCCAGACATTCACTGAGTAGTTCATTGGCTGAAAATCCCTTTTTCTTGCAACCATCCGCAGCCCAGCTTGTTCTGCTGAGACCTGAAAGTAGACAAATAAAGTGCTCAGGAATTTTTTAATGTTTTCCATTTCCAGAAGTATGAGAGGTCCTCAGATGGGTGCAAGGACAACAGCTGTGATTTCATTATAATCGCAATGACTTGAGTTTGTGTCTGTTAGATCTTGATTGATCCTAGAATAAAAACTGACTATTGTTATTTGATAACAAAATTAATATTAATAGGATTAATTAAATAAATATCATTAATAGGACTGTGAACTCAAAGCAATTAAAATCATAAATGGGTATCCTAAACATTACAAGATCTGTGTAGTACCAAGAAGCATAAAAAGTGCTGATATGTGCTTTGGTTGTTGTTTTTTTTCTTCTTTTTTTCCTCTTATGTTCTTTACTAGAGCATTTCATTTTGTTAAATCCTGTGCTCATAGCAACCTACCAACTGTTATGGGTACCAGGGACTCAAATGGTTCTGAAGAAGGAAAGCAGAAGAGACAGACAAGTAATTTTTAATTCCTAGAAAAATGTTAAAATAAATAATCAGGTAAATCACATGTAACCACAGGGACAGAATCAATAGCCAGTGCAGAACTGTGAAGAACAAATAGTATCAAAACCATCTGATAATTTTCTTTGACAGGATAGCAGCTTTATAGCTGGAGAAGAAGCTGTTGATGTCGTGTCTCCCGAATTTAGTAATGTTATCTCAACTGTCTCATACAGTATTCTCCTGAGCAAATTTGGGAATTGGGATCTAGGTGAAAATATCATAGGCTGGATGCAGACCTATTTAGAAAACTTTTCTCAGAATGTAATTAGCAATGGTTTCTGTTTAAAAGGAAGAATGTGTTGTGTGGTATTTGGCAGGTGTTTATGCTGGATCAGGTACTAGGCAATATTTTCATATTTAGTCCAGATGGACTTGGAATGAAGGAAAAGATTGTAAAATCTGCAAGTGACTTCAAGCTGGGAAGGCCTAGGAGTGCATTGGAAGAGATTCTTAGAGTCCAAAACTGAAGATATGGTCTGAAAAAATAGTATGCCATTTCAGAGAGAAATTCAAGGCATTGTGCTTCAGCAAGAAGGATCTGTACAATAAGGAATACAGAAAGACTGGTCAGAAAACACTATCTCAAAAAATAATCTAAGCATGATAGTAAATTATAACCTGCCTATATTCCTCATGTTTTACTGGAACATGCAGATGGGCACACCATCTGTAAAATAATTTGTGTAATCCTCCAATTTGCCCGGCAGTTGTGAAACCGCATTTTGACTTGGTACAGGTTTCTACCCTCACTTCACAAAAGGTGAGAGTCCGCAAGTGAGAACAACAATCACACACCTTGAAAGGGTGGTCTGTGAGGAGCCACTAAGCAAGGTGGTTCATTAGCCTGAAGAACAGTTGAATAAGAAAGGAAGGTGATGGAAAATAATGTTTTCAAATAGACAAATGGCTTTTACAGAAATGTAGAGGATCACTTGTTCATCCAGATGCAGTGTATGTGAACAAAAAGAATGAAATTAATCTCTAGCATGACTCCATTTAGATTTGGAGAAAGCCCCTTTTAATGGTTAAGGCATTAAAGCATTAGACCAGCTTTGCCTGGAGACGTTTTGGAGCCTCTCTTGCTGAGGATCTGGGAGAATGCATTAGGCAAACACCTGCCAAGGGATTGTATAACAGTACTTAGTTCTTCCTTGAGGCTGGGAGGTGGATCGGATGATTTCTTAATGTCCCTTCTAGCCTGATTCTGTTATCCACTGTCCTCAGACTTTTCACCTGAACCATAGGGCTGGAAATGCTTCAGAATTGAAAGTTTGAATACCATCTAATTACGAAGTCCGAGACTATAGAGTCTAGGTAGGTTTATAAAACCCTTCACATAATAGAAGGCTGCACACCAAATAGCAAAACTTACCAGCTCTATGTTAATGAACTCTGTGTTAAGAGAACCTAATCAGGACATTGGTCCCGCCATGCTGCTGGCATACAAATGCGTAGGACAGCTCAACTCCTTTCCGAGTACTTTACATACTGTTTGAGATAGGTAACCAACAACTGGAAGCAAAATAAATGTGAAGATAAGCGTAATGGAAAGCAATAATTCTGAGGAAAGGATGTGAAAGAAATTGATATATTCATTTCTGAAAAAAGTTCAGTGCCTGAGAGAACATGTGAGATAGCAGTTTTGAAAATATAGATAGGAAAACTTGGTTGCTTTTTTTTGTTGTGGGTTTGGTGTGTAGGTTTTTCTTTTTTTTTTTTTTCCCCTTCTTTTTTAAAATTTTCTCCAGTCAGTTAAGAATTAAAAGTTAAGAAGGGGTCAGGTTTTAAATATTTTTAAAATACAGATTAATTTAATGTACTTAGAATTTCACATACTTATTTATCATGAGCTTGACTCTCTGCCTATAATATCCAGTTTGATTGACCCTCTGTTCAACTGCTATTTCTTGATCAGTAACAGAAGCAGAAAGGAAGGAACAGGCTCCCAAATGATATGTGGAATACTGAAAAGGTCAAAGTGGTGCCACCCTGACATGTCACAGAATATATTACATATCAGAATCTGCTCTCATTTTAATGACAAAGATTCTGTCTGGGACAATGCATAGCTGGAAATTAAATATTTTACATGACAATGATTGTAAGGAGAATAGGGAATGGTACTTATTCCAATGCATTCTTCCATGCATTATTTTTTTAAGACAATGATTAAATTTATAGAATTTTCTAGTCCCATTACAAAGTTAATCAATGATACCACTGTAATAATTTTGATCTAATCATTTTGGTACATTGACCAAAGGAATGAATTCATACAAAACGATAACGCTTAAGAGTTTAAGCATTAAACTCAGAGAAACTTGACTCACCGACAGAAACTAAAAAGGGGAAAAGAAGGAAGCACATTTTACCGAGTCCTCATTAAAATGTCATGCTGAACATTGCCTTCTATTTACTTTGCTGTTAATGATGTTTGACAAAATAAATGTTGGAAAGCCTCTTATCAGACTTCTTTTAATGGTTCATTCCCCCTGCTATTAGATACCAAATGAATTTACCATCAGAGAGAAAATCATGGGATCCTTTTCACTTTTTTACAGAATACAAAAACATTTGGTTCAGAAAAAAATCTCTTCAGGGTCAGAATACTTGCTCAGTTGGTGCAATATTTGAAGTGCAAAATGTAACAATTCCACAAATAGTGTATGAAATCCTACGTGACACATTTTATTCCCACTAGTGGGCAATGAAAAATTGACACAAGCGCTTATGGGTACTGGCAGTGAAACGTTTATGACACTATCAGAAGAGGAGGTAAAAATGATAAAGCCGGGGAACTGTAGCTGATTATTAAGAATAGGTGAAGAACTTCAGCATTGCTTGCCCCTTTTTCCATTATAAGTCAGTTTTGCTTGTCTTACCAGAGGTGTAAAGACGACAGCAAAGAGTATTTAGGACCAGATCTTTGACGGCCAAAATGACATAACTTCGTAGAAGCTTTACCCCAGAAGAGAAGGGTGTTCTTGACATCAGTGTGTACCCTTGAATGCTTGTTTTTAGGAACAGGGTTTTGTAGTTTTACCCACTCCCTTTATCCTGGTATATTGCAGTTAATAGCATTTTTCTGGGAAGGAACCACAGTTACTTTATGATCCTTCACAATAGTTTACCATTACAGTCACACTGATAACTATACACCTAATTGTAATGAATACATATACCAAATTAATGTTACAGTAGCTTTATTTAAAATGTTTCAGACTTCAACATAGCTAGCTTTATTTTGTTTACATAGAGGATGGTCTGTGACATTTCTCTGACATTGTTCTTAGGTCATCTTTGCCTCTTGTCAGTTTTCTTGTGTGTCTACAGTTGTGCTTTTCTCTGCTTTTCTCCAAATTATTGGATTGCTTCTTACCTTTAATATCATTTGGACGTCTAAAGCTTTCAATGGATAAAATGAAAGTTTAGTGGGGAGAGAGGGAGGATTGAGCAGGAAAATAAAACTTAAGGGTGTGTAATCTTTCCTCTCCACTTAGATTATTAATTGATAATTTAGAAATAAATAAGATGGATTACTGTTAAATTTAATTGACATTTCATGCAATACTCTTTGTACAGCTTTGATATAAAGTTAAAGCTTTTTATATCTCATTAAGTAAGCTGATGAATAGACTTTCTTTTTTTGTGTATGTCCCCCAAGATGTTATTTGATAGAAGATTAAAAAACCTTGCAACATGAAGACTGAAGAAATGTACATGAAATGTAACCTTTTTCTCAGAGATATTTCTGCTTTAAAGACTGGTTTCAAGCCTAACAAATTGATTTTCACAGCTAAGAATATTGTAACATACCCTCACAAAAGGGAAACAGTTTAATTCAATTTTAAGTTTTACTTTTATATTTATGCAGCTGAACTCTATTGATAACACTGTATTTCAAGCTGCAAGCTGTAATTAATAATAACACTATGTAATTGGCTACAGGAGCTTCAAAGTAATGTTTGAAAAATTACAAAATTGGGTAGTAGGTGTATTAATATTGCAAAAGCTTGAATATTATTCCTGCAGTTTTTAATATTTGTACCAATTAGTACCTGCTAAAAAACACTGTAATTTTTAGGGATTTATAATGAAGGACCATTTTAATTTCTCTCAGGGGTGCTAATCAATATGATATTCTTCAGCTTTAATTCTATGGTTTTTTTTCCTCTGTAGTTTTAGGGAGGTATCTCAGAGCAGTGAGCATACAGTGATACTTTCCTGGTACGCTCCCCGACCCTCCAGTGCTTGTTGGAAGAGGAACTGCTTTATCTCTAATAGCTTTGGAGGGGTTTCCTCTTCAGTGAATTAGTTGAGGCACTATTTAAACCTCCTGTAGAAAGTTCACTAGCTACAGTGGAAGGGGGCGGGTGGTGGGGGAGGCAGAAAGCATCTGTAGAACTGGGATTTGTACCTGCCCCAAAGAATATTTACCATGAAGTGGACTGTATAGACAAAAGTTACACAGACAACCTTGCTTCCTTAACTAGCGTGGCACAGATTCCCTGATAAACTTGAAAGAGTTGTATTCTCTTCAGATTTCTTATTCTTATGGCCAAGTCAAGCAATAATATCTCTTATAGGGGTGCTTTTAAGGTAATATGACAAAAAATGCCAGAAACAGTTACAAAGAAGCCTAAGTAATTTAGAGACAATACAATTTTTTCATGGATTGTCTGAGCAATGTTGTCACGTATTTGAAACCACCACTAAGCTTTAATACTTCTGGAGTGAACTAAGTAGTTGTGAGAGTTGGGAAAGGGGATCCCAAGGAACCTTTGGTCTGGAGCTGGGGGTAGATACCATCCCTATGCTACAAGGGATACGCTTCTGTGCTAAACACTTCCTCTTGTTCCCCTACCTGCACAAGTAGTTTTTATTCCGCTGGAGATACTTTGCAAATTGATTCTGGAAAGAAGTCCTGGGCAAGAAACAGGGACTTCTGTATGTGCTTGAAACTGAAAGAAGTCAGTGAATACTTCCCTGAATGTCATGGGGTTTAGCAAAGGATTAAACACACAGGAAGGTTGTCTCTGAGGCTGCCAACAAGACTGGGAGGAGGAAAACCTCACGCATCCTGGTTTTGCCCACTGATACTGATTGTCTCATGCCAGCTGGAGTGTGAGCTGTGGTAAAGACTGAGTTCATTAACTACTCTTATATGGTACAGTTACCAAATAACTGTGATATTGAATCTCTTCTGAGTCTTGAAGCCAATTTCATTTTGCTTATAGCGGTCAGCTCTTGGAGACCTGAGACTAAATAGCCCCTTGGAGCAAGGACCAGATTGTTTCCACAGTGATGCCTAGAACATTTAGAAAACGCTGAAAAATAAATGTTAAAAGCTCATTGTAATATGGAGGACCTCTGCACCTTTATGTGTATATTCACATATTTAACTTACTCCTATAAGTCCTGTAGAAGGCATTTGACTATATAACTTTTTTTCTTTTACTTCATGTGAGCACCGGATATTTGGATTGGTTGTGAGCACAAAATCAAAGAATGTTAAAATTGTACAGGGAAACAAAGTTTTGTTTCAGCAGTGCTTTTAGTGCAATGGCTTGTTACTAGAACCTTTTAACTTAGTCATGATATCTAGTTCAAGATTTTTGAATGTAAAAATACAAAAAAAAATATACATGTGTTGATGCTAATTTTAAGAAAGCAATCTTATTAGATTAAAATCATACTTTTGTTGAAATATAGTGCATGGTGTTCATACTGAATATGCATTTTCATGAAGTGGTTTTTCAAACATGGAGCTCTTTGCAGCAGTGGTTCGGGATTACAAATTTCAGTGTTTATAAACCGCTCAGTAGTTTAAGGGAAACTATTTCAAATAAGATGCAAGGTGTACTTTTTAATATTAAATGTGAATAAGAATTTTAAAATACTAAGGGATACTAGTATATTGAGGTTTAAATCAATAAATCTATAAGAGAAATCTTTCTAAATGGAAGTTTACTACAAAATATGGGGCGAAATTTTGAAATTGTAGTCTATAGTATACTAGAGATCAGACCTTTATGAGTATAAGGGTGCTTTTATAACATATAAAGTTCGATTAAAGTTTCTGAAATAAAAGGGGGGATAAATATCTAGGTATTAATGTACTGTTAGATCTTTGCAATGACAGAAACGAAAACTCTCAAGTGCTGCTGTTCTGTGTATTAGCATGTATTACTGTAGAGCCCGTAGCTTCTCTCAGATTCTGAGACTCTCTTGTCCTAGAAGGAGTCCCAGAGCAAATAATTCACACATGATGAAAAGACTCCTGTGAAAGCAAACTTAGGAAATGTCTGAATCAAAATGTAGCCATTCCAGTTGTTTATGACCAAATTTCATGCAATCCCATTAACAGGAAGTAGATTTTAACAGAGTTAATCCCAGTGGATATTCTTGTTGTAAGTGAAAATATTTGTAAAGGTGGTACTAGAAGGGAAATCAAGGATATGTAATATAATATGCAGTCTGAATAAAGATGCCCCTGTTTGTTTTGTGCGTTATGATTTTGCTGTGGTGCAAGACAGAGGAGAACTATGGGAAATAGTTTGACAGCTTTTTTTTTCCATGGTATTTGCGCTTAACTTATTTAAAATAAAATAAAACAAAATCTGTCAATAATAAGTCCCAGAAGATTCACAGATTTTGTAATGAGTGAAATATTTTGTCCTTTATCAAGAACAGACTTAAAGCTCCTTTGTAATTTTTTTTTTTTTTATATATAAACTTCTGCTATTGTCACTTCTGCAGAAAGCTTGTTTTCATACAAGATCCTGCATGGCACCTTTTATATTGCAGTGGTGTGAATGACTGTTGCAAGTCCAACTTGAAACAGGGATCAAATATGTGGTCCATGGCATATCCTTGATGAAAGTCTGTATGAATGAACTTTGCCAACATAACATTTCATGGTTTTGCTTTCCCAGCGTGCACAGATTTTTCTAAGGAGAGCCTGTACTTAAGGGCACCATCTGGGCAAAGGTGACAGGAAGGAACATGGTGACATGGGCTTGGGCTGTATTTACATATTCTTTTTTGTTAATATGTTAAAGGGTTCACAGTATTTGAATTGTAATCTTGGTTGTGCTTCACTGGTCTTGAGTTGGTAATCTCAGTCACATTAAGAACTTACATCTGGTAATGAGAAGCTCCTAGTTCTTGAGGTTGCTCAGAAAATTGCATTTTTCTGTCTGTATGTCCTGACTGCAAATGGTTTCTAATAATTTTAAGTGTCTAACATTTTTTGCAGCTTTACTTTCTACCCAGAGACTGTGCCTCTTAAAAATCACATGTGAGAAATACTTCATGATTGAATATTAGCAATGTACTCTTAGTATCAACTGGTTCACGATCTGTGGCTTGAGAAATGAAGCACTGGAACTGTCAGACTGAGCGAGACACTGACGGTCAATATCTTGTCTCCAGTGGTGGTCTCAATCACATGGAAGAGAAAGTTACTCAAATCTTACTTAACAGTCACTGGTATAATTACTTATCCAAACAGTGTTCTGTAACCCCAGGTATTTAGTGGTTGATGGTTAGATTTCCCAAAGCATGAAAATTTATAAACATTATGGTTTCTTCTTATTATAATTTTAACCTCACTCATTGAATATGCTCTTGTTTTGATGCTACAAATGGTATGCAGGAGAATCTGGATAAACCTCCGTTGTAGTGTGCCACCTTACTTATTTTAACTCTGGGTTAGAAGATCCGAAGTAATTGTGGTTTAATAGTTTTTGTTGTCAGATTCTGGATCCCTTATTTCATTTATATCTCTGTTAAGCTGTGTAGCCATGACTGAACACTCCAACTAAAGCCTTACTATTGATTTATGTAGTGTCATTGTAATCTCATTTTTATTCTCGGCTCCATTCTTTATACATCCTGACAAATTGTAAGCTTTTTGTGTTGGCTGCTGGGTATCAAGCAAATTATTTCCAAAAGCTATCTGTTCTGACACTCAAGGTTTATTAACAAATGGCTACAGCTGATTTAGAACTCAATGATGTGTGTGAACAATTCCAGGTATTCCTGCCAGTGTGCACTCCCTTGCATTTGTCAATAGTCAATATTTTTCTATGATATACTTGTTTATCAAGCTTTGTGAATACTCTGTCTTCTCTCTCTGCTCTTGTTTATTTCAAACAATTTTATACCGTCTTCAAATTTTCCACTCTTTTTGCTCAGTAGTCTCCCGCTCCCTTTTTTTGCAGTGCATGGTGAGATACAAACCAAGCCCTAGTAGTCAGTTCTAGAGCACATGTTTGTTAGCCTTTTGCAGTGCTGATTTTTGACTATTTCTATTTGTTGTTTTTGACCCTTAGGGGGCCCTTCCCTCTCCCCACCCCCCAATTTATGCCTATTGATCCCAAGTTCCTGAAGTATTTCTTCTAAGACCTCTATTATGAGCTTTAATATTCTATATGCAAGGCTGATGATATATCTGTTTTGGTGATATATCTGTTTTACTTTCACTTTCTATATAAGTACTACTAATAATGGAATGCAGAGAGATTTGAGCTTACCTTAAAATGTATCTTGTAGAACTAGATACATTTAGAACTAGATACTAGATTAGACCCTCCTAAATGCCTTTATTCTTCAAGGTGCTTGAACTCATACATTTCCCTGTTATGTAGGATCATGCTATCTGTTAACGAAGCAATAGAGCTGGTAGTTTGAGGGTGAAGGTTAGTAACTTTCAAAATGTGCTAAGTTGAATTCTTGTTGTCATCCAACTGTAAGTGAAGCCACTGACTCAGTCACATAGAAAGCCCATGTAACAAGGAACAAAAGTCTTCAAACTGTTAGATTAGCCCTAAATGAAACTCGGAATTTCTCTTTTTTAGAACTTTTCGCAACTGATAATTTCACTATGAGTTAGGAGAGAAGGAAATTGCATTACAGTTGTTGTGCAAACTTCTGCATTACGGTTCAGCTGAAACATGTTTTGTTCAGATTTCAGGACAGTTTTATTTTTACAAGGCTGTAAAATGAAACAGAAAGTGAGTGCTTCATCTGATGTCTTTGCAGTTATGTCTTGTGATACTAGAATGAAAAATGTACAAATAAAAAAAACAGTTTTCAAGATTTTCATCAATTTTGCCTAAATGGTAATATCGATCAGAAAAAATAATCATAAAGCTTAACGCTACCCAAGAATCTTCTTTCCCTCCTTAAGTCAAATTCAGTTTTGAGAATAATTAATAAATAGTGTGTGCAGATTATATATGGTCTACTTTCCTGGGCAGTTCTACTGAGATCTAGGAAGCTGTTAGACAGATTCTCCCTTCTCTGAAGGGAAAGCAAAGCAAGAAAATAACTATTCATCATTCTGTATGCTTATATAACATGATATGTGACTTTATGAACATTATGTTATGTACTGTGCTGCGACATATTTGACTATATCCCCAACAGTAGGGTATATAAATAGCCAAGTCTCCTCAGTCTGTTATAGCTTCATGGCCATTGTTTTAAGACTGAAACAACTTATTAGGGCTTACCAAACTTAGCATTATGATCGGCTTTCTGGGATTTTTTTGGGGGTTGTCTAAGAGATAAAAAAGGATAGTGTAAATAAAAACCAAGATCAAACCATGGCCTACTAAAGAGATGCCCACTATCATTCTTCCTTTACATTGTGATAAATTCCAATGTGTTCTGGGCCTTATCAGTAGGATCTTCACTTCTCATTTTATTTCTTTATGACTTTCCCTACTTGTTCTAATCTCCCTCATCCCTCACTAATACAGAACTGTCCAGGGCCTATGTGAGAAACAACAGTTTGCAGTTGTCACTGACTGCTATTTTTAACACGCTATGCTAACACAAGACACTTGGGCTTTGCTCATCTGCACGATGTAGAAGGGTTGAATGAATCGAACGTTACAATGTTGACAATATTTTTGCAAGATTACAAGCTAAGAGTGTCTGATTGGAAATGTCAAAGCGACATTCTTGTCTTCATTTAATATATTTTCTTTCTTGTGTTGAAGGGCAGGGGCCATATCGTGCTCTGAGTCACAGTAAGCACACGTTTGCTATTAAACTTGCAGTGGGGTGGGTTAGCGGTAACAGCTCTCTCTTGGGTGCTTGCATGAGTCTGCATACGTTCAGACTGGGGTAACCCTTTTAGTCAGCTACAAGTCATTCCTTCAGTTCTGTTACCTAATGAACTGCCCACAGAGCTCCAAAGAGTTCTGTTCAAAGGATAGAATATTTCAAAGAATTACTATTACTCATTCCAGAAAAAACAGGCATATGTGTATGCTTCGCTAATAGTTGGGAAGACTCCTACACTGATTTTTTTTATGTTAGAAATGCATGATTTTTATGCAAATTACAAGCTGTGATACCACCACTATAAATTGGGATGGCAGAAATACGCATATTGTGAAACCTTACAGATTATAAAAAGGATTTTTTTTTTTCTCTTACTAGAAGACAAACTGTTCCTTAGGTCAAACCTCTGTTCTCTCAAGGACTTTCTATGATGGAAATAGTGTTGCTTGTTTCTCTACTTTTTAGCATTTCTTCAATATAGAATGATTAGTGGCTCTTCATCACTTTTTAGAAGAAACAGAAATAGAACTAATTGTTTTAAATGCTGAAATTCCAACAAAAATCCCAGTTTCTTTCTTTAACTTTGTTAATTAAAGCAGGATATTTTGACTAGACAATTAATCAAGAGAATGAGTTACAAAACCATACCCTTGAGTAGCAGAGGTGTCACGCAGATAAATCCCTATGTGCTGCTGTGGCTGTATGCATCCAGTAAACTTCCTGCCATATACACACTGAGCATACTACACAATAGCATACCAAAATGCAGAATACCCTTCATATGCCTTCATAAGTCAGCTTCTCCTTGGGCTGCTTGCCAAAATGCTGGGATTGGTCATAGAGGGAGGAACAAAATTTCAAAAGCCTTGCAAACGCAAGAACAAGGCAGTTGTAGATTTCCACATTGAGAACTGAGTCTGTTGAAGTGCACGCACCTATGGAATTTGTAAATGTTTGGGGAGGGAGGGGATAAGAAAAACAAAACTGAATCAACACCTCAATGATTCCTGCAAACATTTATGCTGGTAATGTTTAATTACCATTAAATGATCCATGACATTTGCAGGGTGTCATTAATCCCGTGGGTGTAAATGCTCTCTAAATTAAGAACAATCACACCTGTTTTCAGGAGTATCAAATCAAGATCTGATCTCTTTTAAAAATGGGAACAAAAAGTCTGAACTAAATTTGTGTTGAAGTTGTTTATTTTTGTAGGTGCTCCTATTTTTCTCTTTACTTCTTTTCTTTTATTTTGAAGGTGTTGGGGAATGTCTGTATTTATCTTCTGCATGGCCTACTCCCTTTAAAACAGTGTGCACGTCCCAGAACATCTGAAGGAGTCTATAACATTTGAGAGAATTACATCATGTTGAACTTCACCAGTGCTACCTGGGATGCAGAGAAACCCATAGAGGCAGCTTGCCTAGAAAGACCCCAGAAGGATGAGAGAGAATGGTGTTGTGCAGACTCAGGAAATAAACAACCACCATTTTATTAAAGTTTAGGCTCAAGTTTGGCACGAGTACCAAATGGAATGAGAGGCTGTATAATTCAACAGAGCCTGCCCAGGTCCTCAGTGCTGTCCCTGTTGCATATAATAACAACCTTTTAGAAATTCCCGTGGATGATGGGAATAAAGCACAAATCCGTAAGCCACAGACCTTATCCACTACTATGTTCAAATACTAACCAGAAGAGGGCAGTACTTTTATGTATGCTCTAGCAGGTGTATTGAAATATCTTCTAGCATATTGGATTTGCTGTGAGATGCATTACAACATTTGCTGAGGCCAGTAAATTGAGTGATACGATTATAAGTATTTTACCCAACATGTTAACACACTTAATGAAGTGCAGATAATCGCGCTGTTCAATTTATAAGAATTGTCAAACCTCATAATTACTTCCATTACATTGTAGTGTTTTATGGATTAAATCCTTTCAGAGCTTATTCAGAAGGTAGAAATATTATTTAATTTAAGTTAAATTATTTTAATTGGTTAATGTTTTTAATTTTTTTCCAGAATCATTTGTTTTGCAAGGTATAATGTCCCTTTCACAGAATTGAGATGTTGAAGCCAACCTGAAGGTATTCTTCCTGTTGCTAAAACATATGCAAAATATGTGTTGTTTTTTTTTTGCCTCCTCCAGTTAAGTGCAAAGAATTTGGTTTAAAAATAAAAAAGTAACCTACAGAGTGGTATTGGTGGCACAAGTTTTTGCAGACTTATTTATGGACCTCTTATTGAAATTAATGGGAGTTTAATGATTAAATCTCTTCATTGTGTCAATATTTTAGTTAAACAGATGTACATGAGTTAACAGCGATGTCTGTACACAACTTATTAAAGTCATGGGACTCGGAAGATTACTTTCTTCCCATGTAGACCTTGGTAGAGTCTGAGCACAGTGGGGTGGGGGAGGATTTCAAGCGATGGCAAGTGTTCAATTCAGATATAGAATGACTTCCCGATTAGAGTGTAATGGTAATGGCCAGTTTTCCACAGTAATGTCCATGAAATTCTAAGGTTCATTAACTAAGGTCAGTTTAACTGGAGCTTTCTTTGTCTTTTTGTGATAAACAATTACAAAGGAGAGAATTTTCTGAAAGAAGGACATTTGGATGTGTTCAGGAAATGTGTTAGTGATGGAAGAGCATCAGTTCCCATATGTGCACTTGCCACAGGCATTGAAAGTCTGTGACAAGTCCCTGTGGGCTACCTGCACCTCAGGTGCCTCTCAGGAGGAATGGTGAAAGGCATTCAAGGACTTCTGTAGCGGATGGAGAGCTGCCTTCTGTTTCCTTCTAAATAACTCATTTTGCTCATTTGTTATTTCAGTTGTTATACAGGCATAGAAAAACTTGTGCAGGAGAGAGATTATGTACAGGCTTAAAAGGTAAAATACATCGTGTCCAAATGCTCTTGTTTTCTAGTCCAATTACAGAGAGTCTACAGAGAAGAAAACAGGGAAGATGAGAAATGAAAGAAGGGGAAGAAAGAACATAAACAAAGGGAAAAATGCTAAGTGAATTGCTTCTGCTGTCTATTATCAGCCTTTAGTTTACATTATGTTCAGCTTAACAAAATACTTAAAAAAATGTAGTTATGTTTTCTTAGGAAGTGATACTCTGGGCAGCCTAATGTTTCACTGAACAGCTGAGTAAGCCCCTGAATTCTGCCCAGTATAATTTAATTTATTCATGGGAAGGAAAACAAAACAAGTTTAAAAAATGGACCTGTTCAATGCATTTGCTTGAGACACCTGTGCAAGTGAGCCCAAATCTTAGTTATTGGTGCAAAAGAGCTTTTTTTTTTTGTCTCCAAACTTCCTATCAGGAAGTATTCCAATATTATGAGATTGTCACAATTCACTGTTTTAGCAATCTATGCCATGTGGGGTTGAGAGCACGGTGAGAGAATTTACACAGCACTGTTGCTTTTGCTTACCCAACATTATTAATTCTCCACTTCTACAAGCACTGAATTTCCCACCATTCTAATTCGTTCCTTTCCATGCATGTGAATAAATAGACTTTAGACAGTGAAGGAATACAAATAAGACTGATGCCACTAACAGCCAGCACCATGAGATACCAAGATTAGCCTCAGCCTTCTGCTGATTAATTTGTTTGATCAGCTTTTTATTCTTACTGAAATTATTGTTCACTGCTCATCAAATGGAAAAGAAAGCAATCATT
The DNA here is from genome assembly GCF_000708025.1 of Charadrius vociferus. NCBI lineage: Eukaryota > Metazoa > Chordata > Aves > Charadriiformes > Charadriidae > Charadrius > Charadrius vociferus. The sequence continues at coordinate 3,544,494 of NW_009648043.1, forward strand.
CCATCTCAGAGGCAGTGTGAGGGGATGAAGGGCAAAACCCTATAACTTGTGTATTAAAGTAAACCTAATACCACTGAATCTTTCTCTGAAGTCCTGTAGGACTAAGATAATGGACACAACAAAAATGCAAAAATAGCATAAATTCAGCTATATTTTGCATTTAATTTAAGTTCATTATAAAATGAATATCAGGTTTAACTACTTGATTTTTGATTGCTGGCCTCTAACAAGGGGAACACAGTTACCGAAGTAAAAGAACTTTTGGAAGGCAGAAACAAAGCTGGTATTTGTCCGTCTGTGGCAGACTTAGGAAAAGAGAGCTAGTAAAGGTGTCTTGTGGACTTGCACTATTTTCATAGCTTAAGCTAGTTGCCAGAAGTTTTTTTTTTTTACTTTTGGTTTAGCTTTAGATGCAACATCCTGTGCTACATTCTCCAAGAACTGAGTTGTTTCTGCTTTTATAGGGTTTTTGATTCATTGCATTAAGTTGCTGAACTTAACATGTGTATGCGTACGTATTTGTGGTGGCAGTGGGGAGCAAAATGATGCTTGTATGAAAGTAGAGACAGAGATCGTAGTCTCAAAGCTGATGGCAAAGTACACGGTGAAATGAAAGCATTACAGATGCTATATGCTACCACAAGATCTTTGTGGTGGAAAAAAGAAAGCTTTAATTTCTCATATACTTGCTCATGACAGTATTTAGGGCAGGAAAAGAGAAAAAAAGGAAAACGAGAGAGGCATTTTGTTGATGATAAAGAGGAATTAAGGATAAAGAATGAAGAATGGCTTCTGTAGCATAAGATGTCATGAGTGGTACCCCATCCATCCTGTTGGAGCCCCAGATGGCCTTCCAGCTGTCTTTTCCCAGACGACGTAACTCTTAGACACGTGAATTCACTGTTTTGAAAGCTTCTGCTGGAGGCTTCTGGCTGTAAGCAGGCCACGTTCTCAACTCTGCTGAAGTCCTCAGAGAAGTCTGAAACACTGGCTGTAATCAGGAGGCTGATTTGCTTCATCTGATGCCATGGTCATCATGGCTGTCTCCCTCTTGCACTAGAGCATGGGGTCAGCTCTAGCACCAGAGGGTGGTGATTTTTGGAGACGTGTGAATGCCCTCCCCAGGCTGGCTCAGCTAGAGCCCACGTGGCTGGGAGGGTGCCGTTACCTGTAAGGTTTTTTTTGCATGTGACTGTAAGCCACATGCACACTCAGAGAGTGCAAAAATCAAAATGATTTGGGGAAATTAGTTCAAGTGGGGCCTATAAATTTGGGATCTCTAAGGTTGAGGGTGTGTCAGCAGGCATGCAGGCTAAGATTCACATTCTCAGAGATGCATACAGAGAAAACAATATTTGTAAGTTTAGTCTTATTTGGCAGAAAATAAAATACAGGAAGACGAATTTGCAAACATCTGTTTTCTTATAGGGGTCCTTAAAAATACTTGCTGTTAAAACAGGATTTCTACATGAACAATCGTAACTGGTTTCAGTCCTCTGCTAATTTAGCAGCTCCCAATTTCATCAAATAGGGCTTATATCCCCAGGAATTTCTCTGACAGGGTCCCTCAGAATCTGGAAAACCATCCAATTAGAATTTAAAGAAACTTACAGCAAAGACAGCTAACTAAAGATAGCCATCTCTGAGAGCATCAGGACAAGACAAACAAAGAGTGTGAGGGGTGTGTGTGTGTGTGAGAAAGTGAGCATTTTGCTTTCTCATATGAATAAAGTGAGGGGAATTATACCTGTCCTTAATTTTTGCAGTGAGTGGAATCAAGGTCTCTGGTGTCGAGTTTGGACCTGTTTGCTTTCCTTCCTTTTTTATTTTTCTCTTTTCCTCCATTTCTCTCTCTGCTATGAGCAAACCCCATATTTATATTAAAAACCTGACATTGATTCTAATGGAGTGTTTTTTGATTTACATGTGTTAACAAAAAGGGGCTCAGTGCTTTACTGCAGGAGGGAGGTGTAATAAGAGAATGAGATCTTCCTCTGCATTTTTCTGTTGACTGCCTAAACTCTCTAGAGAGTCAATTTGAGTGGACTGAGAAGTCCCCGTTTGGGCCCAGACATTTAAAATTTCAATCAGGCTGTGCCTAACTTAATCATCTCATTAGCAGGATTGTATTTCATCCCATGTGTATTCTGTGCCAATAGAAGAACTCCTATAGGAAAGGAATTGGGGAGTTTTGATCAATCCATTATTTAATATTATGAAATGCAGACACCATTTCATTTAAGGGAAGGGATAGCAAATGTCTGAGTTTTTCTTGGAAGAGAGGTCAGTGAAATTTAATTATGATTAAAGTAATCATCCAGAATTCGCAAAACATAAGAGCCTTAATGCAGCTGAATGAGGTTTAATCAAAGGTCCAGATAGCTCAGGTCTCTGTCTCTGGCAAAGGCAGTTTGCGGAAAAAAACCCTAAGGAACAGAATGTATGTGCAAAGTGATTCACCAGGATTTCCTAGACCACGGAGTGTAGCCGGACCATTTTATTTAATAGCCATTTGATCAATCTGTGCTCCCTGAATTTATTCAATTTTCGTAGGAGCCTGAGAGCAGATAAAAGGCTTTGGGATTTTCTAAACTGCAGATATCTCTGGTCCTAAACATTAAAGAAACAAGAACTGTGAGTGGGGGCATAATGTAGTCTTGTTAATTATGGCTTGGTATTTCATGGTCGAATTGGTTGAGAACTCTGATTAAAGTTTTATCTGTTGTTGGGGTTTTTGAAATGGCTCTGCCCTGTGTAGATATTACGGTGTCTAGCAAAAGCTTAGATTAGCCTTTCCCTCAGTGAGACTACTAACTGGATCTCTCGTCTCTAATCAGCCTTTTGCTTTCACAAAAGATGAATGTACTTAATAAGCTTTTGGACCTCTATCTCTCTGTCAAATTTGGTGAAACTGTGCAAAAGGCTCTAAGACCTCATGCGATATGCCTGAAAAAGGCTAAATGCATTCACACAGAATATGATAGTATGATTGTGTAAGCTTTGTTTCTTAAAAATCTTAAAAATCTCTGGAATGTGCAAATCATGCCAATAATGTCGTCAAACTCGATTTGGAGTGTTAAATGAATGGCCCCTTATTTATCCCTGAAATTATGGCTCTTGTAGTAAATACTGGTTTTTTTTCTCCTTCTTAGAAAGTAATTATTGGAGATAAAAAGGGGAAAAAAGTCTCTTTCCAAAAATAGCTCCCCCCAAAAAAGAGAAAAATAAGGAATGAAATGAAGGATTTTATTTACCAATGATTTATACATTGTTTATAAGACAGCGAAAACCATCAGCGCCTACATCTTTCATGCATAGCAATATTTACCTTCCCTATAGTATTTGTGGCATTCATAACTCAGTGTGGCATACTGTAAATATCGCAGTAACTGTAAGTACTGTGTGTGGTAAATGTCAAGATTTTAATTGCACCTACTAAGCCATAGGCTTCTTATTGCTGGTTTGGAAGAAGCATGCAATGAGCATCTCCCCAGGAAGTTATGTGATGAAGGGATTCATCAACATAGTTTACCTGATGCTGCTCTATGGGTGAAGTTGTTAGTATGTAGCTTTAGGATGTAAAAAACAGAACCTGAGAAAAGGAAAAAGAAGAGGACAAATGTGTTTCTGCAATAGTGTCCCTCCCACATACACAGCAATTTAATATCACCACAGTTAAATAAACTGTCAGTGCCATAATGTGCTTTTTGCCTAGACGCTGCCTAACCTTTGCAGGATAAAAATAAAGAGGCCATTGTCAAAGACTGCAGCTGGAAACAAATCATAAAGGGATTTAACTCCTGTCGTGGTTTGGCCTCAGCCAGCAACAAAGAACCACTTTTTACACTGTTCTCAGCTGATTTAAGAGTGTTTTCTTCAACTGCAAATAGAATTTAGTTCTTACTATGCAGGTCTGACTCGGTTCCTCACAGTTCTGACTTTTGTGGGCATTTTTCACAGGGATTCACATAGCCCAAGGTCTGCCTGAGGAACATGCCAGTTTGTACTAGGATGGGTAAAAGGTCTCAGCAATGTGCTAAGCACAAATTTCCATGTCAGTTCTACCACTGTAGCTATTAATGACCAAAATGCATCCATTGTGGAGGTGTGCTCGAGGTGAAGTTGCAGCAGGTTCAATGTTACCTCCTTCTTCTGGCACCACAGATTAGAAGAGAAACTACTTTTTTTACCCGAGTCCTTTTTTTACAGCACTCTTTTCTGACCTTTCCTTAATTCTCAAGCACCAGGTAGCATAATGGTTTTCCTCTGGACTGACCTTGCCTTACGCGAAGATTTACCAAAGGGCTAAAGAGGGTTTAACCCTCTTCTCCCTCACATTAGCCTGAGATGTGCTGTCCTGAGTTCCTGCATTAGCAGCTCATGCACGTGTGTCCTTTGCCTCAGCTCCTCCAAACCAAGATAGAAACTGAAGTATTGAGCTGTAGTCCACGAGTGTTTTTATGTTGTGTTGTTCCTTGCTGTGACATAACACAGGGAGAAAGACCTGGGTCTGTTCCCTCAAGGGTGTTTCTCTCCCTGCTTATACCTTCCAATTCTGTGACTAGAGAGCTGAAGGATAGCTCTGGATGTACAAAAAAACCCAGACCTGAACCTGACCACAAAGTTGCCTTAGGAAGCAAATTTGCAACTCATCTGCTGAAAAAAATTTCCCTGTAAGCTCTCAACCCCTGTCAGTGACTTTTATGTGTTCATCCCCCGGGCAAGATTGCGCTGCAGGCATTTTATGTGCTTCTGTTGCATTATGAGAGTTGCAGTAATGCTTTGCTGTTACTTCTTTGGCTTGCTGGTTTTTGGAAAGTGTTTGGAGATAGGTCTTAAACTTCGTTGTTATTGAATGGGGGCCCAAAGTGATGTTTTCTGGATCTATTGCCAGACTGTTTGCTGTCACTGGGAATAGACTTGGGGACGTATCCAGTTCCATCTAATCCCATGTTCCTGTGCACCTGAGCATTGTGTCCTCTGAATGACAGAAAGACATAGCAAAGCTGTTCTTTTCTAGGCAAGCAGAGATTTTCCAGCTTTGTTGGGATTTCTCAGGAGAATTGTCTGTTAGAGGTGACTAGAGAAATATTGATTATGTTGTTCATATTCCCTAGTTGGCATTTTAAAGAGATTTTTCATAACATTTAAATGACACTATTACTCCTATTCCAGAGCACCTAATTACACCATACATCATCTGACTGCATGGAAAAAATATGCTGAAATCTGGAAATGGACAAAAATAAATGCTTGGGTTAGTCCCATGGCATAATATTTTGTTCTAGAAAGAAAAGGACATTTTTAATTCTTTACACCGTAGAAGAAGGGGAAAAACTGGTTTCTATTTATATCCATTATAATTCTGCCTCAGTGACTTTCAGCACGTTGCTTTGTTGTGTTAGGTGCTCATGTTCAATTATGGAAATGATGCTTTAGGAAGTAGCTCTTTTTAATAAAATGCATAGAAGTTATGAAGAAAACAGACTGATGATCACTGTAAGGTGATGGAGGCAGAATAAACAATTCAGAAGTACTGTTAAGGTATTCTGTGGATTACAATTGGATTCCTGGTCTCAGACAGACTGTCTGCTATACATATTTGAGTAGGCATTGCAAGTACTTGCTGTTGACTGCATTAGGATCCCAGGGCCTGACAGCACTGAATGATTTAGCCAGTTAGCTTGGATGTGTCAGTCTCAACTCTGTTTGCATACCATCAAGATATCCTGCTTTTGAGAAGCTAGTAGAAACCAGAGCTGCAGAATAAATGCAGGTAGTATGCTCTATATTTTAATTAAGAACAGTTTTTGGTGCTCAGCTGTGACTGGGTGATTTCTTCAGATGGATTATTTTGCTTGTGCAAAGAACAAGAGACGTGACGTGCTCTTGTGCTGCTCTTGTGCTGCTCTTGTGCTGCTCTTGTGCTGCTCGCTACAAGCATCTCCAGTTGTTACTCTGTAGAAAAGCAATGCGTGTGAGGAAAAGGGCCTTCTGAGCCTTATTGAAATGAAAGGAGAAAATAGATCTTTAAAAGGCTTTTTCAGCTTGTCATGATGGGTTCTGAACATGGCATTGAGGTAAAAGACATCCTGCAACTGCCTCTCAGAGGCAATGTGGTAAATGTTAATAATGACATCCCCTAACTTGGTAACTGCAGAAGAGCAGGTATGTGG
>NW_009648043.1:3550714-3556127 GCF_000708025.1 Charadrius vociferus
GCTTTCTTGGGGAATGTGACCTCTTGATGTGACAGCAAGAATGACCTAACTCAACATGAGAGTTTACAGTATATGACGTAATTAAATGGGCCATACTGGAAACATTTTCCTTCAAAGCTTGTTGAATGTAATCTGTTCCATCTGCCTGTTGAAACTCTGATGCTCTGGTATTTTCAGTAAGAACAGCTCAAGTGCAAGCTGCCTATCAAGAAATATTCATGGAAAATAATTGGATACACCAGTTTTGAAACATGAGTCTAAGAACTGCAGACTAATTGTGTCAGTATTCAAGCATAAGAAGAGACAAAATTCAATGAATAAATGATTCATCATTAATTACTGCTGTTTCATGGGCACTCAGAGTGTGATAGGCACGTGCAAACCTTGCCCAAAGATCATCTAATAAAAAAGAATATGTTCCTGATGACTGCATGAATATTAGGTGCAGTCATCATCAGCAACATAATAGAAATATTTTATTTGTGAGAAATTTGTTATTAGGCTCTTTTTTCAAGCTAAATCGCTCAATTCCTCTCTGAAGTCAATCATCTGTTTTGCCTCACCCAGCCTATCTTGGTTTCTTCTAACGTACCTGCTTGTTCTGCCAACCTCCATCTTGAGACATTTCTGCAATTCTATGAGCAGTTCATGCCTTCAGAACCAGTGCAATATAGCCAAATGTGCTATTTTTTTATATATGTGGCAGAAGAAACAGGTTTTGCAGAATTATGGGATACTAAGGTTGTGCATCTAACATTACAAAACATATATATAGTTATTTTTTAAAAAGAACATTATTGGAACATAATTTGTGGCTTTGCAGAGATTAATTTATTTACAGTTTTGTGACTGACTGAAGTATTCATGCCACTGATAAAGCTTCTGGTCTTGAGGTGTCTGCCTTGCATCTTAGGGGATGCAAGGTTACAGGGCTAAAACGTGGCAAATTCCAGTATTTCAATGGCTTTAACGACACTGTCATTTAAACAAAATGAACAACTACATGCACTGCAACTTCGTACCACTCTGTAACATTTAATTTTGTTGCTAGTGATTACAACAGTCAGTGCATGCACTGATGCCATGAGTAGCAGCTGTCACACAATATCATTGGGAACAAATTTTCCTTTGACTGTAGAATATGAACTGCAACGAAAGAAAATGTGGAGCTGAGAATATGGGAAAATACAAACTGTGATGAATTTGGACCGTTTCTGGCAGCCAAAGGAATAGTGCACCTGTTGGTATCTGGTGATAGAAATGCACAAATTTTAATTGAAACTGGGATTGCTTCCTGGATGTGCTATATACAGCTGATTTACAGCTTTATAATCTATTATGGCAGTCCCTAGAAAATGTCAGTAAAGAAGTAGAGTTGGTTGTGTTCTGGACTATGGTGAAAATAGTCAGGTTTTTTCTACATTTCAAATCCTAATGTTTGAGTTCAATTATACAATTTAGATATAAAGAACAAATGGAGGTACTATATAAAATCTTTGTTGAGACAGCTAAACTGAACTGTAAAAAACACTATGGGAGAAGATGTCATGGTTAAAGAACTACAGGTCTTAATGGGAGTGAATTTTAAGAGTTATGAAAGACTGTTGGACTGGATAAAGCTGAGGTCATATCTGCAACTGCAGAAATCAGTCAAGGTGCCCATCTGCCTGGCCCACTGGGATCACCACACAGCACAGTGATAGCCCAAAGGCTTATCTGAGCCTCAGTAAAGTCACATATGTTTTGATCTTATTTGTGGAACAAAACCTTTCTCTGGAATTTGAACACATGGAAATTTGAGATAGTTAACATTAAGATACTGATTTTTAAACAGTGACAATATTTAAACCATCAGAGTTGTCTATAAATGTATCTGAAATTCTGAAGTGCCAGTAACTGATGTGTTTAGGGAATGTCATGTCATAACAGTAATAGTAAGTACTATAGAGAGTGATCTTTAAGTTCTCCATTCTCATCTTGCTGGCCCCTGTGGTGGGTTAACCATGGCTGGACACCAGGTGCCCACCAAGCCGCTCCATCACTCCCCTCCTCAGCTGGACAGGGGAGAAAATATAACGAAAGGCTTGTGGGTTGAGTTAATGAGAAATAAATCAAAATCTTAAAAACCACCTTCCTCCCACCCCTCCCCTCTTCCCAGGTTTAACTTTACTCCTGATTTTCTCTACCTCCTCCCCCCTCAGCAGCACGAGGGCAGGGAATCGGGGTTGCGGTCAGTTCATCCCATGTTGCCTCTGCAGCTGTTCTCTCCTCGGGGCGGGGGGGACTCCTCACACTCTTCTCCTGCTCCGGTGTGGGGTCCCTCCCACAGGAGACAGTCCTCCATGAACTTCTCCAATGTGAGTCCTTCCCACAGGCTGCAGTTCATTATCACAGAGGTGCTACCATCCTCACTGATTGGCTCGACCTTGGCCAGTGGCGGGTCCATCTTGGAGCTGGCTGGCATTGGGTCTACTGGATATGGGGGAAACTTCTAGCAGTTTCTCGCAGAAGCCACCCCTGTACCCCACTGCCTCCAAAACCTTGCCACGCAAACCCAATACTCTCCATCTACTTAAATTTGAAGAATGCTTTTTAGCAAAGAGAAATCAGTATGTAAAGCACACTGATTCATGAGAGTGTTCTCCTCTCTTGAATGACTGGGAGATCCCATTGATCTATTACTTGCATAAATCAGAAGAGTGAGAAGGCTAATAATAAGTAATTTTGTACCTTCTTTCTGTATTCAGAAAATCATCTTGTGATGATTACTGGTCTGTGGGTATTAAACGGGCCTTTCCATCATGCCCACCTTCCACCCTTTTTTTTTTTCTTTTTCTTTTTTTCCTTCTGGATTACTGGTTACCCGGTTGGTCTGATAGTATTAAGACTATGGAGGCAATTAATCTGGAGCCTTCTGAGTAGGACTAGCAGGCGCTTGACCATCTTGACTCTGGATCTTTGTCTCTTTTCTTGGCTCATAAAAAAATGAAGCTATCAGCCCTTGGTTCTGCTCAGAATACCTGTATTCTCACTGGTTATATTGGGGAATAGCAAGGCAAAAAGGTGCAAAACCCTGTGTGTAGGAAATAGTGGTCTTTCTGATATTTGCAGCTGTATGAGGCTTTTAGAAACTGCAACTAATCACAGATAAATTGCGTCTGTTGTAGTTGCTTGATGTTTTCCCAGGATACGAGGCAAAAGCAAGGGTTTCAGCCCATACTTTAAATACTATAAAGTTTCTAGAATACTGAACAGATGCTCTTGCTTTGAGTTATCAAAAAAGACTATAAATCAAAACAAAGCAATCTTACAGTTATTGAAAACGGGAACTTCTAAGTGGTAAAATTTAAATACTGGTGAAAGCCCTCACATTTGTAAGAAAATACCTCAAATTCTCTGAAGCACAGACCATATGTGTGTTCTTACACTGTGTCACCTGTTGGTAGGGTGACTGTTCTTTTGAAGACAGCCTTTCCAAAAACAAATTGCTTGAAGATGCAAACTGAAATGCACTGAGAATTGCAGAGGTGAAGTATGTACTGAAGAGTTCCGTAAATACAGTGTCTTCATAGTGTCTTCATGAAAGCCCAAAATAATCTTTATCGTTTGTTAAATTCAGTAGTCTTCTTTTATTTGCTTACTTTCTTAAAATATATACAAGCCCCACAATTCCCATGATATATTTCCATTATATTTTTTTATTTCTTTTTATTATCGCCAAGACTATTTTAAACGAGAGAGCTATGAAGGCAGGCAACTGGACAATGAATAAAGGTTACATTTTTGGCTTATTGGGTCATTGTCATTGGGCATTACATAAAAAAATAGCCCTAAACCTAAGACTTTTGGTTTTTTTTCAGTTTTTAAATACTTATTGTAGTACCTTACAAGGAGCTACAAAGATGTGGATTACTGAAGAACATGAAGAGTTGATTATAAATGGTTTCAATGAGTGACAAATTTGAGGCTTTCTAAGCATAAGGTTACCTGTCTAGTTCAGGTGTATGTTTTACCATTCGGGGTCCCTTTGGTTACATCTGGCTGCATATCCTAAAAGTATTAAGTGACACAAGAAAATTTAACAGGCGGTGTTTTTAAATACCCTGAGCAAGAACAATTGATGATCTGTTTTAAGATTATCCTATCTTCAAAAAGGGACCTTTAAATATTTCTGAAGTATTGCAATTTATTATCCGTCTCATGAACATATGTAGGGCCACGTGCCTTCTAGAAAGTTTTAAAAGTAGTAGTTCTTTTAAAGTAGTAGAAATTTGCCTGTGAGAGAACTAATTTCTACATTGCTAGAGTGCAGACACTTCAGGAGTGGAACCTGCCATGATTTTATAATTCACAACACCTAAAGCAAGGACTTAGGAGGAGAAGATAACACATTCTCTTGGGATGGAAAAGAAAATTCCTGGAGCAATGGGAGAGGAGCTGCAGCAAGATTTAGCCAAATTACTTATTAAATAGAGCACCTAAGAGTGTAGCTTTATAGCACATATCAAAAGCGATGTATAAGAGCTACCTGTTGAAAGAGAATATACCATGATATTTCTGAGGTTTAGAGAGATTTTTAACAAAAGGAAAAGCATAAGAGGGAACTTTGATTGATAAAGTTCTAAGGAAACTGAGCATCCTGACCTTTTAGGTACACGACTACTGCAAGTAATAATATTTTCATGTCAGTGAACTGGCAGCAGGGTTACAGATCTATCAGAAGCTGAGAAAGCAAAGAAGGACAAAATACTTTTGTGTTCTTTAATATTTGGCTGTTTCATTAATGGCACAGATTTTATTTCAGTTTCACTGTGTTAATAGTACTGTAAAGCTTTGTTGTTGCCAAAAAAACAAGGCAAAGAAACTGCAGAAGTGAAATGAGAGATGTGTTGCAGTGGGTATTGGGAATGTCTGTGTCAGCTGGAGGCATTTTTCCCCTTGCAGAAACAGGAAAACACGTCTTAGATAACGTGCATAATGAACAAGCCTGTTTCCCAAGGGACATGTTTTGTCACCAGATACCTGGTTTGTTACAATAGTGTATGTCGTGCCCATGGTCATCCTAAAGTTCAGACAGTACTTGGGAGAAGCAGTAGTAGTCCGAGCCCCAGCTGTGTGCTGGGAAGGTATTAAAGGAAAGGTCTATTGTACATCTTCCTGAAGCAGGCCCAATACCTGGAAGTGCCAGAACTCTTCTTGCCCATCGCTAAAAATCCTTGTTGTGTGGTAGAGAGCAACCCACCATTTCAGCCCACTGAGCGCTCAGTTCACTGCTGGTACCAGGCTGCTCCAGACGTGCTGGAGCATCAGTGGAAACCACTGTTTGCATTTGGCAGCCTGTGTATTTATTCTCATGGGCCGTCTCATCTTGTTATTCTCACTGCCTGTCTCTTTCTTCCTCCGTCTCTTTCCC
>NW_009648043.1:3556157-3633515 GCF_000708025.1 Charadrius vociferus
CTTTCCCTTCCCTCGTTGTCCTCCTTCCTTACTCTTCACCTTTCTCCTCCTAACTTTTCTCTTTCCTCCTGACTGGCATACCAAAGGCTGCTGTTATTCCAGTAGCTCTTTTGTATGCTGTATACGTTCTCCATGGTTTTTGTTTTGATCTTTTTTTGAATCAAGGGTTGACAGGGCAAATAGTGTGTCCAAAGTTTATGGTAAAATGGTATGGCCCTGTAGACGTTACCAAAATGTAAATAATCACATGAATAATTATTCCTCTATTCCTTGTTGTCTAAAGGTCAGAAAGCTGTGATTCATTGTGAATGCACAAGACATCTGTCTGGATGCTGATATTGTTGGTGTACAACGTATTCTAAATGCCAAAGCCACAAATTAAATAAGAGCTATAATAAGAAACCATATGAAAACAGGGTGACAGTAACACAGTTACTGTGGTAGTCTTTGTTGTCTCATTGGTGTTCATATGAGAAGAATATGCAAAGAATATGAGAAGAACGTAGCGTAAGAAATTAAGCTTATTACATATACTTAGGGAAACTTTATCTCAAGCATTTCCAAGTATAAGTCCATGTTTGCGGCATGTGCAGCGGAACAGGTAGGGATACAGGGTGGTATTCACCTGCCCTACTGTAAGGGTTCAAACACCATGTATTTGTGATGGTGTTAGTTGTCATAAACTGCCTCATGGACAGCATGGACAGATGAAGACAGCTTCAGAAGCCATTTTGTTTTACTTATCTTAAATATTTGCTATGGGATGAGATGAGCAGCACTCTGGTAGGGCTGGTCTCTCCCCAGTGACAATAGGCACAGCCTGGATGGCTATCTTGTATTCTATTATCTAACTTTTAGACACTGAAATTTAGGTGATACTGCTGTCATTTTCGATTACCTGATTTATATGCACTTTTTGGAGAAGAGACAAAACATTCAAGCCTAGGGCTAGTGGAACATTTTGACAGTTTGTTTTTTCTCCCTATATGGTCTCGCTCCACGCAAACTGCTTCACAGCACAATGAAAATAAGGGCAATGAGGTCTACATGGAACAATCAACTGAGTGCCTTTCGGCACTAACAGATGTTCAGTAGTGACTCTGATTTTGATTTGCTTAGGATGCACTCCCCTGCTTTCTACAGCTGTCTGCCCAACCTCGCTGCTATGTAACAGAGTATCTATAATAAGGGTAGCAGAAAGGATTGCGTTTCTGGGTCTCAGTCACCTCTAGGGCACAATCATGTGATATCAATAAACTGCTGATAAGTATGCATTGTACTTATATTTTATCTCTGTATTGGTGTAACTATAGCACAAACACATGTTATCTGGCAGAGAAGCAGGGTGGTCTCCAAAGTGGGATTTGCACACCCCTGTGGGTGTGCAAGACAATCCACTGGGATGCAGGAAGGAAACTTTTTTTGTAGTATTGATAAAATGAAAAAATAAATTCAACACTAATATTTATTTCATCTTTATCTTATCTTTTTAAGATTTTTGTTTCTGGGTATGTTTTAAATTATTAATATTATTATCAATAATAATATTATTAATATGGTATTATTATTAATAATAATAGCAAGAGCATATTATTTTTAATAATACAGTAGTACACATATATAGTTTATAAATAAATATTGGGGTGTGTGCTTCAAAATTTTTTACTGATAAGGTTGCATGATCAAAAAAGCTTGGAGACCACAAGCCTATTGTATATGATAATAATTAAACTTTGACAGCAGATTTACTAGAGGATGTCTGTCAGAGCCCTTCTTTGTGTTTTTGATGGTTTCATGAAACTAAAGGGTTTTGCTCTGCTGATCTCATCTGATGCAGAAATTGGCTCCTGTTTATTTGAGGTAAACACTACCTTGAGCAATGTATTCTCAAGGCAATAGACCTGTCACCTTTTAGTGGAAAACACAATATGGCCTCTAATGGAGTCTAGAGAGAGCAGAAGGTAGGCACGTTAAATTAGAGGTTTTAAAATATATTTAGAAAGGATGAATCATGAAGAAAGAGATCTTGCTAAGGAGCCCCTTTTAGGAAGTTTGAAAAGTAACAACATAGTCCTCTTATTGGCAAGGTTGCCTGTGGGACAGACAAAATTGCTTGGGAGGCTCCCTATGCCTCCATCATTTCGGACAGGCTGTTGGGCTTGGATCCAAGTGTGTGTTTTGCCAGTGAATTTTGTCCTTTTCTTAACAAAGCAAAACCACATACCTATAAAGCTTTGTGGGTTTCAGCTGTATAGAACCTGATATTTCGTCTTTTTTTTTTTTTTAACCAGATTATGAGCTGTCATTAATTATTTATCTTTAGTTTCAAGTTTGGAGACTAAATCTGGTCATGCTGGAATCAAGAAGTCTAGTAAAAGCCCATAGGAAGTGTTGTGTGTAGTTCTGATCAAGTTTCAGAAGATGTCAAGAGAGATCAATGAAGCATCTTGGAGAAAGAATAGGAACAGCACAGTGGTAGTGTAAAGTGTGGTATGTTGACGCTGAACTATTTGTGAGTCTGCCTGTGTAAGAGGAATTGTCCTGTTTAGCCAGCAGCAGAGCCCATCAGTCCCAGTTTCCTACTGGAATAACTCTCAAGACCATGTTACATAAATTTCCTCTTTTCGAGTGTAGGAAGAGGCTGAACTGTAAGTAACAAGGGAGATTGTACCTTCACATGATTTTTCCAATCTAGTCATAACATTTTTAAACCAGTTTGGGATCTTTGAATGTGGTTTGCAGGTCTGATTTTCAGTTCTTCTGAGCACCTGAATTTTCAAATTAAGTCTTTGGGAGTGGTCAGTCATTACTTTTTTTTTTTTTTTCTGTGGAGTTACTTTTCTGAAGACTAGTTATAACAGGACTGCTTTTCTAATGCAAAGCAGTGACTCAGTTTCACCAATAAGAAACTATTTAAAGCTGCAAGATGTTGATGTGACCCAGTAGCAATTTTCCCAGAATGATGGACGTTATTCTTGGGCTGTACTTGGAAACCAAAAACATCTGCTAAACTTTCCTAAGGTTACAACTAAAGATCTCCCAGCTCTGCCTTCAGATCTGTCCAAATTTCTTAATTGTGCTTTTTAGGACTTGAATGATGATATTCCTCTGGGAGAGTTGCAAGCTCTCCAGCAAGTATCTCCATTTCATAATTTCATCATTTAGAAGATGTCACTTTGGATAAAGGCACATGAACAAATTATGAGGGGACATAAATTTAGCACATAATTTATAATACTACAGTAACAGGCTGGACACGTGCTGCTGCCCTAAATGTGATGTAACGTGTCTCTGGAACGTGTGTGTGAGTACCTGTTGCAGGGCAGTGACAAATATTCTTTACATTAATGTGCCAGTGTATCTGATTGTAATTTGTCTGTGTCCCAATTCCATAGATAACCAAATGATATGTACATAACAAGCCTGAAGTTTTACTATGAGACTGTTTTTTCACACTGCTCTAACTCTAACTTTGGTTTTAGTGTCATGATGGCTTGGTTTGCATTCTAATGTTTGCCTGGTGCAGTTGTCGTCTTGAGGTGAAAAACAGTCATGCTCCTTCTGCTTCTGTACTAGAGAGCACCGATAGCACAGGTGGGAGAATCTGTAGCATAGATAACACACACACAAAAAAAAAAAATGGGGAGCACAGACTGTGAGGTAGAAAGAATCTTAAAAATGCATAAAATACACATTAAGACAAGGAGTAGCGAATGGTATTGCTGCTTTTCTGACTTGTGTTGTAGGGTTTAGGATGCAAACTTGGTTGAAGTATTTATGGCTTCAGTTTCCAAGTGTGCTCAGGGTTCTCACATTTCATGTTAACAAAGTTAATTCAGGTATGAAGTGTACTGCTTATAAAGAAGAGAGAGAAGATAGGTTAATGTAATCTGGGAAGGGAAGTGCATTGTAACTTGCCAGTTTTGTTCTCCCAGTCTGTTCTGAGCCACTTCCGAATCATCCAAAACTGAGGAAGATCTTTGTGCTTACATTCTTAAAACCTTCATGAGTCAGTCAAACTGCTTGTTTTCTTGGGCTGCTTCGTAAGACCATAGTCTTGTCTTTTTGTATCTTAATACCATGAGACAGTTTTAGTTCTCTTTTACTCTTAATAATGCCCAAAGGTTTCAGTCAAATTTGGGATCCTCACATATTACTCACTGTATTGATAAACAGAGATTGTCCCAAGACTTCATAGTAAATGGAAACAGGGTGTTAATGATTATAAATGATGGCTGGATGGGAGGAAAGTAAATGATGATAATGAAAGTAGAGGAATATAAACCACTCTGTGCATTTCAGTTGTTTCATTTTAGTTAATATATAGCTAGATAATACTTTCTAATCAGCAGATAAGCATAGATAATCAACAGATTATTTCATAGGGGTTGTAACAAAACATATTAAGAAAGTCCTCCAAAGGGAAGAGGGAGAAAGTCTGATGGATTTTCAGAGATACTATCTTGTCTTGTGGAGAAGGAAAAGTTATAATAAAAAGTTAACTGAAACATTTCTTCATAAAGGGACTTTTCAAAATGAACAGCTGATGACATTCAAAATGAATGTCTTGCTGCAGTTGAGACACTGTTATTAAAAAATATTCAGTGCCCTTTTTTCCAGAAGATACAGACTTTCACTGTCTTGTTTTGACTAGAACCTGACTGGTAGCATATTCTGCATTCACTACTGAAGCCTCAGGATGACCTGAATCACAACATGGGCCTTGCAGTGGAAATCTGTGGAGAAACTGTAGTTCAGATGGATTTTATGCTGCATTCTAAACCAAAATTTGACATATGATATATAGTTTTCTACAGAAAATTTTAAACCTTTATTACTAAAAAATAATTTCTTCTCATCAAGTTCAATAAGAAAATAGCAAGTAAATAAAGGAGAAAGGATTATCCTGTTTGTTCAAATTACATTAGTAGAGAAGTAGCAAAATAAGATTTGAAATAGAACAAAATTCTTGTGCCATAGAACTTTATCACTGTATTACATTGGTTAATACTATCACCAGATCAAGAAATGGCTCTAAAAAATTCACCAGAAAATATGTTTCTTAGACTATGTTGATTGTGGGGCTTTTTTCTTATTTTATAACAATGTATGCCTCCAAAATGTGAGGTTTTCATAGCCCCAAATTAAACAAATGCTTGAAAACTCTTTCGTAACAGTAAAAGGGTGACTGGTTACACATTGCAATTATATTTGGTCTTCATGGAAATGAGTATGTAAAGGCTAAAATGTTCTGTATTTACTGATGTTAGATAAGATTCTGTACACCTTCTGAATTTCTAAATAAGAGGGTGCCAGAGATGAAGAGACCATTAGTCCTCTGCAGTTGGTCTCCTGATTCCCTGCTGTTGCTTCAGAAACCTGTGGGTCTCTGGTGTGGTTTTCTTAACTTCTTGCTAACTTAGTGCTGTGCCTGACATGACCTGGTGAGAAGGACAATGTCATAGTGCATGCTCAATGTGGGCTGAACTCCTCCGTTCACCCTGAGCCTGAGCTCGTCTTGCTGGGTAAATTACTGGAGCAATCCCACTGTTTTTGTTGAAATCCAGAAAGGTGGCTGCAAGTGGCTTTGTAACCCTGCTCTAACCCTCTGAATAATGATTTTCTGTTCCTTACTAGAGCAAATAATATTTATTTTTCCAGGAAAGAATGAAAGAAACCCAGTAATTATGCATTTATAATGTGGGCTTTTTCATGTAAAACCACTGAGATAGTACTTCACAGAACTGTACTGGCAGGTTTCTAGAGCAGATTTAAAGAATGGGCAGGAAGGAAGATTGATTATATCTGGGGAAAAATAATCCCAAACATCTTCAACAGGAAGAAGATTGATGGAAATCAATAATGTTGAAAAACAGACCTATAGGCAATAATAGACAATTAGATATAAGTTTGTTGTAAAATATGGCAGCAAAAAGTCAAAGCAGTTTAGAACTGCAGCATATTTAAAGGCATCACAGCTAGAACAGAAGGTGATAATGCCCCTTTCTGAGAGCTGCTAACACTGCAACTAAAAAAAATGCTACAATGCTGGGCACTTCAGAACTGGAAAGATGCTAAAAAAAATCAGGGAAGGCCCATGGATAGCTACCGCTGTGGTGAAGAACCTGAAACTATTACCTCAGGAAGGAAGACTAAAGACTGAAAATTATTTTTGATTAATGTAACTTGAAAAATGGGAATGTGTGTTATTTGTGATGGTTACAGTTGTTGTTGTTGTCATCCCATCCGCCCCTCCTCCCCAGGACAATAGAGCTTTATAGATTCTGAAAAAATTGTCGATACAACAAAACTTTTATTTTGATAATGACACATATGGTATTATTACCTTAACAGAAATTACATTTTCACATGGCTTTTTTATTTGTTATGTTACAATTTAATATTTTTTGCAATGGGTTTATATTATGAGAAAAAGGGCAGAATTCAGTGGCTGAAGAAATGGCAGTTAGTGATGTATAGGTACTTTTGGGGAGATCATTTTTCCTCCAGCGGCAGCTCCCAAAAGGCATGGGTCTCCTGTTGCTCCCATGCCACACGTGCCAGGGCAGAGTCAGTACCTCAGGTGCTGCTGGGTCCACGGGAGACTAGACACTTCCAAGACCTAAACCAGCTCTGGATGTCCATGTTTGGATGGCTAAATTCTATGTAAAGCATTTAAACAAAATAATTTCAATTTCTTCATATTGTTTTCTTTCTTAATTTCTGTTCATAAAGAAGATGGCAAAAAACCGCCAACAACCTAGCTAAGGGGCAGAAATTGTCTCTTTTTCTGATAGGAATCCAGCAAAATCATATAAATATACAAAAAGGTAAAGAATGAAATATAGAATCAAAGGAGATTAGCTAGGATATCTAAGAATCGAGGGAGATCTCGATGATTGCTAGGACAACTTTCAAGATCGTCTACCTTCTCAGAGTACCAACCTGTGTGTTAGTTGCTCAGCTGTCACATGAAAGAAATAGTGGAATTAAATGACTGTTTAATGTTTCACTTGGTACTGTTGTGATCAGTTCCAAGCATGCCAGCCAAAGCAGACTTTGAATGTGGACTTACTACTGCTTTAAGGTGACCAGGGGATCCTTAAGTAGACCTGAAGCAAGAATCTGCCACTGCTGAGCATGCACAGACATATAATTCTAGATATGGAAGGAGTTTTGAGCTCTCTAGAGTGTGTCTATGCACTTATAGGACTTCATGTATAAGTGCAGGACAAGTGATTTTCTTGGTTTGTTCTTGAGGCTCTTAAGTGCCTAAAATCTCTATAATTCAAACTAAGATGATGTAAGGTAGTGTGGATCCTGCTCTAAGTGACAGAAAAGATGAAGCTGGCCACCTCACCTACAGTTGCCCTTGCCTTTTCACCTGTGATAAGTCTGGAACAAGCATTTCTGGATGACTGGAAGTGGCCACCCTAGTGGTATTAGTATACCTATAATAGCCTCATGTGTTGGAGGTGAGGAGTTTGTAGCAGTGTTACCAGGACCTTAGTGATACACACAGGAATCAAGAAAAGGACTTTTTGTGCATGGAGACCAGATGACATACTTGTTTGAGACATAGCCATTTGGAGTTATTGTTATACGGCATATTTGTCATATTTAGATACCTCTTCCCTTTTGCTCTTTCCCCCCACCCCATTTTCACATGCCGGGTGAGATTGTCAATTTAAAAACATCAGTATCATCAAAAAGCCCTTCAAAAAAGCTGGATGTCAAAGAGGAAATATGTGTTCTGAGAAAGGAATGAACCACCGAGAAACAAATTGTTCTCTCTGTCTTTCTCTCTGTATGCATTTTATGTACACTTAAATTCTCTACGTGAGTGTACCCTTGAATGTTTGGTTCTCTTTTCTTTAGAGGCAATTAAGGTTGAAACTGATATTTTTTTTTGAGTGCCTAAAGTAAAGATAGTAAATGAATATTGGCAGCATATAAACTTGTTTTCTTTAAAGTCTCGAAGCAAAATGATTGTCATAGAAATTATTTTGGGCTAAATAACAATCTGAACTGTGCACTTCAGACCAAAGGAGTGGTATCTGTTAAGTATCTTTAACGGAACAATATTCCTCCAGCTCAATAAATCTTTTCATGTATAAGGATTGAGGAAGTGGTATAGAAAGTGATGAAAATTGAAATGTCTTTACAGATTTTGCAACATAAAATGCTATTAATGCAAGGAAGAAATATTTAGATTTATTTAAAAACAACAAAAAAAGCATGAAGATGTATGATAAATTGTGACAAGGTGCACAACTGAAATGTAAAAATGCAATGTGTATTGTACCAAAATGCAATGTTACTCTATTAAAAAATAAATCATGTACACGACAAGTAGAAACGCACGTTTTGTTATGGTTTTATGTTTTTTGTAATCTGCAACACGAGCTTTTAATGTAAATAGTATATAACAGTCTGTATAACATCAAATGTTTAATATTTACAGTTATTTTTACTTTCATTTACAGTCTTTTCATATTACTTTATGTAACTAGACCAGACTTCAGAGATCTGCACTGCAATATACAATTAGCTAAGGTGCTGGTGGATCACTGAGCATCATCAACTCCCATTGATGTCTTCTCAGCTTCAAGAAGAACTGTAAGATGCTATACATCCCCAGTCAGAATCGCTGTGATGAGCAAGACTAGGAAGCTGTGAGAAAGCACTTTAGGAAGTTTCAACCTCTCTTTCAATCCTCCTCCACACAAGCAAAAAAAAGAGTATTTGTTTAACAAATGCTCAATTTCTATGTCTTTCATACTTTGTGTGGTTGAAAAAATACTCCTGTGTGGCAGGCATGTTTGTAGGACCTATACAAATACAATCATCTCCTGTATATGCATGCTTGTGGCTCTTGAACAGCACTTAAGTAACACTTGTGGTTCTGCAGAATGAATAGAACAGTATTAATGAGTTAAAACAGGAATCTGGAATGGGTAGAACTTGTCAAGCAACCTGATTGTATGATCTGTCTTCCTAAATCTAATTTAACAGTTTTCACTTGATGAAATAATCAAAGCCGTTTTCTGCAGTGCTGACATTATTTTGATCAGGTTAATAATCTGCATATAAAAGATTTATAGGACGTGACCTCAGACCCCCAATTGTGATTGCTTAAGCTTAATTGTGAAGTCCATAGAAACTTTACTTTTCTCTGTGTGTGTTTGCCTATATAAACACATACACGTGGTACAGCCATTTGCAAATATTGTGAGTATGTAGATATTGCGAGACCATTCTTCAAAAATAGTGACCACGATTTGAACTTGGACTTTTAATTCCAACATGATGAATTTAAAAAGTTTTTCAAGTCAGACAACATACTGAGAAAATCTGTCTGGTTTATAAATTGCACAAAAATGGTTAAGGGTCTGGTAAGACATTAAGCTGTGAGCTAATTTAGGGTTCTGGTTGTTTATATGCTTGTTATTGTCTTCTGCGTCTCAATATGAGTCTCTTGCAGATGAATCCTAGTTGCTTTCTCAGCTAGCTCTGCAGAAACAAGACTGAAGACTGTGCCATAGAACTGTGATACTACTCTACAGATGTTTTGTCATATGAGATACACTGCACATTGAGGTAGGATAAGGAAAAGAGAACCCTGCAATCTAACCTTCATCACCTTACTTTGCCAAGGTGAAAGGCTAATCTGTTCAGGTGGACTATGAAGTCTGGGAAAGATTCAGTGTCTTCTGGATGGTGATTCAGTATGGAGATATAAGCCTTACAGTGTTACGTAAACTCAGACATTATGGAAGATCTACAGTGTATAACTGGAAGCACTATAACCTGCTTAACTCATTCAGTGAATAATCTGGTGAAAACTTGTTAAAATGGCCATATGCATCATTTGGCCAGAAACAGAGATGTATTTTCCATGTACAAAAGTAAAAATTTGAGATTGGGTGGAGGGGGTGGGGGAGGCGGCAGGGCTTGTTGGGTGGGGAGCTGTTCAGGTTTATAGGCAATGGAAAGGATAATGAAGTGGTAAAATAAAATTAGTGCTAGAATGTCCAGAACAAGTCATAGCTATAAACAAGACAGATGCTCTCAAGCCGCATGAATTTGAAGACATTTAAATGCAGGGCAATACGTGAAGAGTGTCCAATAATGTGCTTTGGCTCGGTGGGCTAAAGATATCATTAAGTATATAAATGAAGTATTAATTAGAACAGCAAAGAGATATCAGAATAGAATAGAATAGAATAGAATAGAATAGAATAGAATAGAGTAGAATAGAGTACAGTCATATAGTCGTACAATCCCAGGTTGGAAGGGACTTGAAGGACCATCTGTTCCAACCTTCTTTGGCAAAAGCATAGTCTAGAAAAGATGGCCCAGCAACCTGTCTATCTGAGTCTTAAAATTGTCCAATGATGGAGAATCAACCACTTCCCTGGGGAAATTATTCCAATGGCTGACTGTTTTCATTGTGAAAAATTTTTGTCTTATGTCCAATTGGACTCTCCCCGGGAATAGCTTGTACCTATTGCCCCTCGTCTTTTCCATGTGACTCTTTGTAAAAAGGGAGTCTCTATCTTCTTTGTAGCCACCCTTTAAATACTGGAACATGGTGATAAGGTATCCCCTAAGTCTTCTTTTCTCAAGGTTGAACAAAAACAGTTGTCTTGGCCTTTCCTGATAATGACAGGCTTCCCAGTCCTTTTATCATCTTTGTGGCCCTTCTCTGGACCCTCTCCAGCCTGTCCACATCTTTTTTCCAACCAAAATGGAACACAGTATTCCAGGTGTGGCCTGATGAGTGCTGAGTAGAGTGAGATAATGACTTCTTTCTCTCTGTTGGTGATGCTCTTGTTGATGCAACCTGGTGTCCTGTTGGTTTTCTTGGCCACAGCAGCACACTGTTCACTCATATTGAGCTTGTTGTCCACCAGGACACCCAGGTCCCTTTCCACAGAGCTTCTCCCCAGCCAGGTAGATCCCAGCCTGTGCTGCACTCCTGGATTATGTTTTCCCAGGTGCAAGAGCTCACACTTGGCCTTGTTGAACTTCATAAGTTTCTTGTTAGCCAACTCTTCCAGCCTATCCAGGTCTTCCTGCAGGGTGGCTCTCCCTTCCAAAGTGTCTACTTCCCCGCTCAGTTTGGTGTCATCAGCAAACTTCATCAGGGTACACTTCATGCCATCATCCAGATCATTTATGAAGATATTAAACAGCACTGGGCCCAATATCGATCCCTGGGGGACCCCACTTGTGACAAGTTGCCAGTTTGAAAATGAGCTATTTGCCACCACTGTCTGAATGCGGCCTGTCAGCCAGCTCCCACCCACCGCACAGACCACTTGTCTAGACCATAACTATAGAATAGAATAGAATAGAATAGAATAGAATAGAATAGAATAGGACTATTTCAGTGTGAAGGGACCTACAATTATCATCTTGTCCAACTGCCGGACCAATTCAGGGATGACCAAAAGTTAAAGCATGTTATCAAGAGCATTGTCCAAATGACTCTTAAATGCTGACAGGCATGGGGCATTGACCACCTCTCCAGGAAGCCTGTTCCAGTGTCTGACCACCCTCTCAGTAAAGAAATACTTCCTAATGTCCTGTCTAAACCTCTCCTGGCACAGTTTTCAGCCTTTCCCATGCATCCTATCACTGGATACCAGGGAGAACTACATCCCTCTCCACTTCCCCTCTGCAGGAACCTACAGAGAGCAATAAGGTCATCCCTCAACCTCCTTTTCTCCAAACTAGACAAACCCAAAGTCCTTAGCTGCTCCTCATAGGACATGCCTTCCAGCCCTTTCACCAGTTTTGTTGCCTGCCTCTGGATTCATTCAAGGACCTTCTTCTTTCTTACATTGCAGAGCCTAGAACTGCACACAATATTCAAGGTGAGACCACACCGGTGCTGAATACAGTGGGATAATCATCTCTTTTGACCCGCTGATTTGAACTAGTCTGTGTGTCTCTTCTCAGGAGGAGAAGATATGCTTTGTAGAGCAAAAGATACTACAATATTCAATAGCTAAAACTCATGCTGGACAATATCAGGGAGAAAAAAAATTGTTTACCAGTAGCATTATCTAAGATAAGAAAAGTTCAGCAAATGATGTAAGATAGTTCTGCTGCTGAACACTGTCAGCCAAGCCTGGAGATTTTTCTAGCTGAATGCTTTAGAGCACAAATGATGTGGTAGCTGTTGAACAGAAAGATGATCTCTGCACCTGGGAATTCAGAAACTAAGCAGAAAACAAAAGAAAATGGAATTCACTAGTTCATCTTAAAGGTATGGGTTTGAATTAGAAACCTCTGGGTGATGTAAGGTATACTGTGCAGGAGATAATACCAGGCACTACAAATAAGTTCAAGATTTCCTTTAAAATCAATGAATTACAGCTCAGAATAGGAACTGAATGAAAAAAAAAAAAAAGTGATATAAACCTTTTTCATTTTAGAAAACATCCGACACTGGTGCTGAAAGAGGAGAATGATCGGACAAGAAAGAAAAGTGTTCTGATCATGTAGGCTGTCTAAATAAAGCATGCACTTCTAGGGCTCCTTTACTGAATCCTCCTTCACTGAATACAAACAGAGCTCTGTTGTAACAAGTGGATCATCACTTCCAGAGCTCTTCTACAATCTCTTAAACTGGGGTCATTATATACCTAGAAAAGAAAAGTATGTCTATCTTCTTTCTGCAGCTTCAAAAAAATAAACTAATAATAAAAAAGTCCCTCTTCACTACTGAGGTTTTAGTTTTTCTTGATGCGTGGTAAAGCAGCAGTTTCTGAAAATTTCTGTTGGGGCTTATTTCTTTTTGTTCTCTTTTAGTCTTTTCAGCAAGACCAGAGTAGAATTGTTGCTCTTAATTTGTTAGCAGGTGCGGGCACTCTTCACTTCACAGGCTGGTGGTTGGAAAGCTGTGCTTTGTCTGCCTGACAGGAGATGAAGGTTGAAGTAGCCATGGAATATCAGTGTCTTGCTTGTTGCCTATTTTATGGAAAAAGTTGTAGACTATTCACTGAACCATGTCACCTTTGAAAGTGACAACTGGAACTATATTTTGTAGAGAGCCCTCTTCTGTTAGACTTATGGTTCAAACCCCTTGAGGGACTTTAATGGGAATCAGAACTCAAGTTTGATTTTAATAGGGTTTTCCTTTGACATAGATGCTGAGCTGTTAAGCCTGCTGAGGATGAGACAATCCTATGCATAAGCAGAAGTGGACCTCTAGGCAGCAGGGAACTATAATGCCACTAACCATGGTATATATAGGGTTGAAGTTCCTGCAGAGGTAAGAAGGAAGTAAATGTTTTCTCCATGCTTCTGGTTTAGGTTAAAAATAAATGCCACTTGAGACACCAAAATGCAGATTAGATCCTGCCATTATGGTTAGAGTAGGTAAAATGCTAGGAGGTACATCATAAAGAAAACACGTTGGGAATAAGATGCATTAGATGATCAGATAGCTGTTTTCTTTTTCTCTCTGGATGTATAAAATTTAATAGGAATTAGAAAATCCATGGAAGAGTCTACAAGAAGTCCTGGGAAGAGGCACATTTTAACTTATGCGGTGCACAGCTAAGAACAAGGAGGATGTATTTGACTTTTTCAGTGTGATGGAATTACATATGTGCAGTCATTCACAAAACTTAAGTCACATGGAAAACATCACAGAGGCGAAAATATTATGATTTTAAAACTCCACCGCTTCTCTTGTAGTTTCACCCAGCTAGACACTGAACATTATCAAAAGCATCCAGTCCTATTCATTCTTACTTGTGTGGGCTTTGATCAAACATCTGTGGAAGCAAACAGAGTCAGTTAAGAAGGACAATGAATTAGTTATTGATGTCCTAAGATGCTGATTGATTCTAAGATGCTGATTTCTTCCTGGAATACGCTGATTAACTGCAACATACTCCCCTGTTACCAGCAAGAGCTCAGAATGCTGTTTTCATCCAGAACAACCTCAGTACCCTGTCAGATGGGGCCACAACATGGGGAACCTCTGCACAAAGCACAAATACAGGCTGGGCAGAGAATGGATTGAGAGCAACCTGCTGAGAAGGACTTGGGGGTGTTGGTTGATGAGAAACTCAGCATGAACTGTCAATGTGCGCTCACAGCCCAGAAAGCCAACCACATCCTGGGCTGCATCAAAAGAAGCATGGCCAGCAAGTCAAGGGAGGTGATTCTGCCCCTCTACTCTGCTCTGGTGAGAGCCCACCTGGAGTACTGTGGCCAGCTCTGTGGCCCCCAACATAAGAAGGCCATGGACCTGTTGAGTGAGGCCAGAGGAGGGCCGTAAAGGTTATCAGAGGACTGGAGCACCTCTCCTATGAAGACAAGCTGAGAGTTGGGGTTGTTCAGCCTGGAGAAGACAAGGCTCTGGGGAGACCTTATAGTGGCCTTCCAGCACCTAAAGGAGGCCTTACAGGAAAGACAAGGAGGGGCTCTTTGTCAGAGAGTGTAGTGGTAGGATGAGGGGTAATGGCTTCAAACTGGAAGAGGGTAGATTCAGACTAGATAACAGGAAGAAATTTTTCACTCTGAGGGTGATGAGGCACTGGCACGGGTTGCCCAGGGAAGTTGTTGAGGCCCCATCCCTGGAGGCGTTCAAGGTCAAGTTGGATGGGGCTTTGAGCAACCTGGTCTAGTGGGAGGTGTCCCTGCCCATAGCAGGTGAGTGAGCACTAGATGATCTTTAAGGTCCCTTCAAACTCTAACCATTCTATGATTCTATGATATCAATATGACTTGACAGGAAATAAGTAATATAATTGCTTTCTAGAGATTTAATTTATATTCAGGAAAATGGGAACCATGAAGTGCTGCTTTAATGTCCTGCCAGATGTTAACTGTCCAGGCATAAAGTATAGCATTTGGCCACATATTTGTCATCAGAATCCATCCTGACTGTACTAGAATAGAAGGAAAAAATACTAGAAGCTGGCAAAGAAAACAACTGAACACTGGAGCAGTGGGGAGGATGGATATACTTTGAAGATGCTGCTAAGCCAGGTTGTCATTGCACTTAATATCTATGATCATGGGTGCAATTCATTATCATTTGTGACATTACTTTCTATATGAATGTTAGTGAAGGGAGAATCAGATTCATTGTGCATATCCCATGGAGTTCCTGTCCTAGCTCCTCAAATGGAGATCCGCAGTGACATTCAGGCCATGTTTACATGTACAGGTTTGGACAGTTGTGCTCCTGTTCCATCTGTGCTCTCAGACAGCTGAGTGCAAGCCAGCAGCATGTGTTATCACAGTATTAATCCTAAAATAATAAACCAGTTAACATGGTTCTGTGGTTTTCAGACCGGCAGTGGCCTATATCCAGCCAGCTCAGACCTCAAGTGAACAAGTAATAGTGACTGTTTATGTGGATATGCTTGTACAATCACACAGGATTTTGTGCAGCTTTGCATTCACAGGATGTACATATTTGATATTACCATTGCTTTCCTTCCATGTATTGTAGAAATTAGGGGGCAAAGGTAGGGCTGGGAAAAAAAAAAAAGTCATTCACTAATACTGTGCTGACAGTAACTGAGCTAATCCTAATTTTTTTTATTTTTATGCATTATACTTGATGCTAAGTATGGTGCATTTTATCTCAACAGCAGCTCTTTATCATTCTTTCTCTTAGTGGAGGAGAAGGAGGAGGAGAGAGATCAATAAGCCCTTGGTTATCTTGGATTGTCAATGAGCAGCATATTTCTAGCTCAAATTGTTTGAATAGATGTTCTTCTTGGAGATGGCACTTGAATATGTGCACATAAAGACTGCAGATTTTGTTTCTTTTTACTTTTTAAAAATTGCCTGTTGGTAATGTTTCTTCAACTGAGGCTGATAGAATTGGTGATGAATAAAGAGGCAGTTTAATCAAGGCACATAACACAGCTGCTTGCTTTCTTCTTCTCTAATGTGTGGATACAGAGTAGTTTTTCTCAACCAGCTAAACTCTGACCTCCTATGAGAAATTATGGCTTTCGGCCTCGGATCTTTTCTGGTCAACAGGAGCTGTCATGATGGCCTTGTTGATGACCTTAAAGTGGTCCTCAACATGGAAAGAGAGGGTTTTTAAAAGGAGTAGAAGTGAAAAAATAAGAAGGCAACCAAATAACATTACAGTACATGAGTTAGTTTACAATCTACCGACCCATTCATAAAGGTAAAGAGAGTCACCCAGGAGCAGCAAGGTGGAAGAAAAGCTCTTGGGTGTTTATTACTCGACCTCCTGTCCCAAACAGAAGGAAGGAGTGGGCAAGAGCAGTAAGATGATGCAGTGCTCTGTTGCCTGGGGTTGTGACACTTGGCTTGGGCCTGAACCAGGGCTGGGGAGGAAGCAAGTTGCACCAGATGTTGGGCTAGTGCAGATTCCCCAGCGTCAGCTTGAGGGACCAGTGGCACTGGGGTTCAATATATGAGCTGCAGTCTGATACCTAACACTGGGACAGAGCTGTCACTCTAAGCCTTGCAGCGAAATGGAGTTCAAACACAGTGGGAAAATTTTGGAACATGTGGGTTTACTTGGTGACCAACAAGGAAAGAATCTGTGGGACACAGTAAGTAGCTTAATGAGCTTAATCCAGAGTTAGCTAAACATGGTTGGTAAGCTTGAAACGCTTGATAATGTAGTGGCCAGCAAATAGTATTTGCTAAATTAGGTATTTATGTTTTGGTGAATGTCATATTTCTTAAGCAAATTAACTGACACATAATTTTCTCAAGACTTGTTTTCAGTACAGTATTTGTGCAGAGTGTGTTGTTTATTTATCTAGCTGCAGCCTACACTGGTCGACATCAACCTGTGCCTGATATACAGCAAAGCATGCTACCTGCTGCCAGTGGGGGTTTCTGGTAGAACTTGAGCATTTTAAAAATACAGAGCTTGCAGGAAAGAAGGCAAGGAGCAAATGAAGAGGCTGTCAGCTAGCTGACCAGATAATTCCTGAAGAGTTCTGTCAGAACCAAAACAAATTCACTCAACACTAAACTGAATAAATATTGCACTTATGCCTTACAGTAAGCAAGAGCTAAGCAGAGTTATTTCAAAATAAATAGGAATAGACTTGAGATGACCAAAGAAGGGTAGATAGGATGGTAAAAGGTTAGGCCAGCCTTCTAAATGAAGACAGATTAAAGGGATTTAGATCATTTAATTTAGTAAAGACTGAGATCATAGAAATAGTTAAAAACCATGATGGGTTCAGCTGGGACTGGAAAACTCTTATCCTTGGTTTAAGCTTATAATCAAAGAACTAGTGGACATTCAGTGAAACTGTTTTGTAGTAAATTTAGCATAAATACTCCTGAAAAATATCTTTGAATGAAATATCTAATGAGTGTAATTAATTTCAATGAGAAAATTTAGTGAAATAATTTTAATAGGATTTCAATAGAAAGGGAGTGGATCTGTGAAGAACTACAGCAAAGGCAGTTAAATCAAGATTAGTCCTAGAATAGTTAAGCAAAACTGGGTGGCAGGATAAAGCCTTCTGAATTATGATGGTTATGCATAAGAAAAAGAAATCTCTAATAAAATGCTTAGTATTTCCCTTTCTTGTAAAATGGAATATATATTCCCAGGTGTTGGCAGAATAGATAGAGACAGTGCTTTTTTTTTTTTTTTCTCTCTTTCTCTCTCTGTAGTTAAATGCAAATACACACAGTATGGCTTTGGAATTTCATAATTTCCCAGTGTGAACTAGACTAAAGATTTCATTGCGGAAGCAAGATGGGTCAATAAAACTAGAGAGGGACTCAGAAGCTCCCCCTATACGATCACGATTAGTGTGAGTGCCCTGATAGTCAGAGACCTGCTGCATTGGATTGCCAACATTAAATACTTTTTTTTTTTTTTTTGTGAAATATACAAAATGCAAGACCTTCAGATATAAAGCTGCGGACAGTGCACAGTTTAAACTGACAAAAATGGTTTTAGGGAAGTGAATATACCAAATTACCATCAGAAATCCAAAGAATGTTCTTTTCCAGGTGTTGAAAGGTTTTGAGTAATGACAGAGCTATGAGCAGCTGAGGCAAAACTTGAAAGAAAGGTCACTACTAATTTCAAATTAGTATTTCAAACTTCACAAGAAAATTGTCTCTGGATAAGGAAAGTAAAAGGGCTCTGAGTTCACATGTTCTGGTTTGAATTATGCTGCATTTGAGACAGAGCTAATAAAGTAAATTGTCAAACGACAGTCTTTTAGCCTCATCTTTGCAATAGTAATCAGCTAACTGCTGTTATAGCATTTATAAATAATATATAAGAAACAATTAATCTAGTCAAAAGCAAAGATATGAAATATCTGCAGCAAACCTTTAAAGGTAAGGAAGAAATTCTATTCAAACGATATTGTTATGTTACAGTAATGTTCCCCAAACTGCAAATCTTTTAAGAAATACAAATTAAAGGATACCATTAACATTTATGATGCCTGACTTTTACTATAAAAGAAGTAGCCTTTTAAAAAAGATGGGCCAGATTTCTAGGGTGTTTAGCAATTTCTTAGTACTTTTATATTCTTTGGCAGGTGAGAGTGATTGATAACGTGTAGGATAGGGCCTCTCTGGTTGGAGTTGTAATTCTACTATCAGCTCTTACCATGGAGCCCAAATTAGCCCAACTTTCTGATGCCGAAACCCTATGAGCTGAACTACTGTTCACATTGGTCTTTTCGTAACACTTTTTACATTGGTATTACTGGACAAAAAGGTTCATCCAGAAACAAGCAGTTTATTGAATTGTTGGGCCCAATACGCCTATTAAAGTTTAGTTTGTAGGCAGACATTGACCGCATCTCTACTGGGACTTTAAAAGAGTTGAAGAGCTGGGCATCTGCTTGCCATTTGTGCCCTGCAAATGATGTGTGCATGTTTTTTTTTCCCTTCGACAACTGAGCAACTTGGATCATCTTTTTCCTACAGTTTTTTTTTTTCCACTCCTTGTGCAGAAACTTATTCAAAGAGGATGTTTCACTTATTTTATTTATTTATGATGTTTCAGTGTTACCCCCCTTGCTAAGATAACTTCGTTGTTGGCTCCACAATCCTGTAGTAAGTACCTCGAATTATGGTACAAATGAAACAACACATGCTGTGTTTGACAGAAGCCTTCACAATGCAAGTAGGAAGACTTTTTTTCCCTTGCAGAAAATAGTTTTGAGGTCTATATGAAAAGTTTTCCATGAAGATGGGTTATTAATTTTGAATGTGATTTTTCCCTGACGTTATTCTTTGGAATTTATAATATTCACTGAAAATTCATTTTATAAGTTGGTTTGGAAGGGGTTCGTACCCACACTCCTTAGCTCTGTTATTTCTGGTATTATTGCATGGTTGGAGTTAGGAGGAGGCAGTGGATACATATTTCATGTGTTTTCTGTCATAGCTTGAGAAAATCTGAAAGCTGTTGTCAGAGAAGACAGAAGTACTACAAGACTCAGGTTAACACACTAACTCACCCTAAGGCATCCCAATTAAGGAAAGTTACTGTCCCCATTATGAAAGTCATTGCCAATGAGTGTTGCTGGACTTTAATGTGTTCACTGGGAGACATCCTGAGTGTGTATCCTAATTAAATAGTGCATCTAATAATAGATCTTGCAACAGGTCACTGGCTGGGGGACAGGATAATTCTGCTGAGCAGGAATCTTGAAATTTGGTTTATTCATTTATTATGAACCATTGAGCACAGGAAAAAAAAAAATATATCACCCTATATAATGCATTCTGAATTTCTCAGAAAATGTTCTGATTACTTTATTGAGTTTAATGCACTCACAAAACTTTATAAAGAAATTTGAGAGAAGCTTCCAAATTAGTGATTAATAATGTCATAGATTAGTAATAGCAATTTTACGCAAGCAAATTGACACAAATTGGTGAATCAACAATAACAGACATTGTTGTCAATAGGTGGGTAGAGAGGATTGCTTTTACTGATACTACATGTTGGGAAGTGATGAACAGGTGACGTGTCTCAGGTACTAAAATCTTGCTTTCGCATATTTATAGAATCACAAAGTAAAATTTAGTGAAAGAAAAAGCATTGGACATTCAAAGCAAGATATAAGGAAATTTCAGTGTTTTGCAGCTTTCACTGGATGTCACAACTGTGTTACTTCCAGCTCCTCAGCAGTGAGGGAGAGGATGATCCAGAGGTTGCCAGGAGGCTGAGAGCAGCCAGGAGCAACAGCAGCCCTGATGGGCTGGGGAGAGGTTTCTAAGGGGCCGGCAGGGATTGTGTCAAGTTCTCTGTCCCTTCCTATGCTGCTGAGTAGGCTGAAGTCAAACCTGACATCAAAGACCTGTTCGTGGGGGAGAGTTGTTCAAAAACTCTCTTTCTTTCTATACTGCTTTACCTGATTGCTTTGAATTTTCTCTACATAAAAATTTAATTATCATAGATTAAATTCCAATGATTCTGACCTTTCTGAATCTGACAGACTTACAGTCTTTTCTTTTAACCCTGTTATATGGAGAACTTCTTGATAGATCCACCCAAGGCTCTGCCTCATGAGGTAGGAAGGGGGGATGTCTCTTCATATTCCCAGAGCTCACATTTAGAACAGTTGTCTGGAAAACAAAGTTTCGGAGTGTTACTTAAGGATAGATAATGAAAAGGAAGTTTCCAAATCGTACTGTATTTAATAACCAGTTGTGAAAAGAAGACTGAGATGTAATGGTCAAGAGTGGAAGAAAGTTTTGTACATAGTATGCAATGTCAACAGCTACATAGTAACACTTTTAATTTTTACCATTTTGTCATCCGGCTTGTGCTTTACTTCTCAAGAACCCACTTAATCTCTTTTATGTGGATTTATGGGTCTGTTTCAAGAATTGTTTCTTGCAATATTGGTATCAAATATTCTGGCCCTTGAGAATTCAAGTGGTATACTTTCCTGAACTGAAGCAGCATTGTTAACTTTTAGAATTCTCATCTTACTGATCAGAAAAAAATAATTCAGAACGTAAGAGTTTTAAAAATTATTCATGTTGTCAGACATTGTGTATTATCGTTTCTCCCCTCCCCATATTCAAGTGCTAAGCAATATTAAGAAGAAGCAATATAGTAAGCATGAGAATTGTCAAAGTTAGCCTTCATATCTGCATGTGTGGTTTTAAATATAAACATGCTGCATTTTTCACCTTTCTTGTCACATATACATGAGGGCAAATAATTGAATTTACATAACTGTACATGAAGAAAAATTGGTCTTACAGAATTATTATGTATTTTTGTCTACCATATGAGGTGCCTTTGTGTGTCTTACATAATGTCGCTTAGTCTTGCTGCTTCTGTGATTGTTCTTATGAAACTATTTCACCCTTTATGACATCCTTTTCATGCAATCTTTCCTGACATTCAACTTACTCTGTTACTGCTAGAATTATGTGTTGGACCATTCAACATAATGCCTACATTTCCTCCCTCTGTAATTCTAGACCGCTGAAATAACCATAGCCGTTGTGACCATCAGTAGGGCCACTGCAGAATTTATAGTAATTGACCTTAACCCTCACATTTGGAGAATAAATTTCTTTTTTTTTTTTTTTTATTTATTTGAAAGAAAATCACTCAGAACCCAAATTGAAAATTCAGAGTCAATTGAGAATTATATATGGTGCTGTTTTAAAGAATCCGGTCTAAGATTCAAGCTCATGTTTTTAGTTTGGATTGGCTTCAGATTCTGGTATTTTCCAGTGCTCAGATTCAATGTTATGTAGCTGATAAGTAGCAGCATTTAATACATATTTATTATGGTTGCAAGTAAGGCCCAGATTCTTCCCACCTCATTTTAGGTATCCCTACCTATCTATAGAATCATAGAATTGTTGTGGCTGGAAAAGACCATTGGGTCCAACCGTTATATATATGAGAGAGAGGGAGAGAGAGGGACAATTGTTGAAATTACACACGAAAAAACTTCTTTACAGTTAGGGTGACAGAGCACTGGCACAGGCTGCCCAGGGAGGTTGTGGAGTCTCCTTCTCTGGAGATTTTCAAAACCCGCCTGGATGCAGTCCTGAGTAATGTGCTCTAGGCAATCCTGCTTTGGCAGGGGAGTTGGACTAGATGATCTCTAGAGGTCCCTTCCAACTCTGAAAATTCTGTGATTCTGTGAAATTCTGGGTGAGTTGAGATGCCTGTGGACAAAGTCTGTCATTTTTATATGGACAATAAAGAGACAAGAATGATAAGGGTCTTGGTGTAGGCATCTACGTCATTACATTCTTTAAGTTAGACTGGGTGGTCTTTGGGACTGCGGAAACAAATATGTATTTAGTCTGTGTCATTTCAAAGGAGTAAAAGAAAGGTGAAGAGATCAAAACTGAAGCACAAGGACCTCTGATGGGCAGATTTACATGTTTTATTGGCTTGAGGACATGAGTAAACAAATTGCCCAATATTTGGTGAAATATGCCATAGATGTAATGGAAAATAATTCTTCAGTTATGTTAGTTACCCAGTTGAACTACAAATGTCTATGTGGTACTTGAAATGCTGATAGATAGACTAATTGCTCATTCTGTTCACTTACTGTGGAGTTTTGTTCCTATGAGTTAATTGAGTTATACACATTTAGCTCTTATGAGCTAAAATTTTCATGCTGATGATATCTTTCTTCTTTCATAGGGGTCTTGAACGTGGCCTATGATACTGTTGTTTCACTAAAACAAGGCAGGAAAGCTATTGCATTTTAGTTATTTCTTTTAGTTTGCTCTTTTACAGGGTAAGATAAAGAAAGCTGATTATGGTGTCCAAGGACTTCCCTTTTTAGCTAACATAAAGAGGGAATTTCCTCATTGTCCTGATGGGATTATGCATCATATGCTACTTGTGGTAGGAAACAGGGTGAAGCTCGCACTGTTGATACAGGGTTGATCCTCTGCTGAGAACTTCATTCTACAAGAAAATGAATAAAATATGCAGTTGAAAAGGTATGGTTAAAGTCTATTGATATATTATTTTCTAGAAAAGTGAGTCTGTGGGTGTAGTGAGCAATTAGGCTGAGAAAATTCAAAGGATAGGGTACAGTATAACTTTTATTACCCTTTTACCCTGCAGAGATCAGCAGAAAATCTTCTTGTGTGCTTTTCTTTTTTTCCCTAAAAGGACAGAATTTTGTGCTCAGTACAGAAGAACATACTGTAGTTCACAATGTGATGAGGCATTTCCTGAAATGCTCTTAATTTATGTGCTACTGGTTTGAGAATCAACAGAACATCTTTATTAGAGTATCTAAAGTAGCCAAATTAAATTTAAATCTTTGATCAACCCATCTTTAATCTGATCATTTCTCTAATAGAAAATCTAACATTTAATTATAGAGGCTTACATTAAAGTATTGAATACCAGAGTGTTCTACTGATCTTTTCTATGCGGCTTTGAAGAATGGAAATCTTGCTTCTTTTGAAATTGTCATCAGAGAACTTTTGTTAGCTTCCTTGTCTCCATAAAGCAGGCAATTTGTTCATGATTCTTCTTTATGCACAAAAATTAACTACCCTTTCCTAACTTTTTAACCTTATGAATGACTTTATAGCCTGAAAATAGAGCTGGAGTTCAATAATGACAATTTTTTAAATGACAGAGGTTAGGAGTGACTAGAAGAAATTATTCTTTACAAAAAAATTCTCATTAAAGTATTCTAAAGTAACAATAAAGGAAAATGGGTGTTGGGGAGGATTACAATTTGTGAATGGACATTTATTTTCATCTGCACAGAGAAGAAAGTTGCAAGACAGGAGTGCTGTTAAACACAGAAGTGTCACACCGAGTTGCATTTCACTAGAGGGAAAAAAGGGCACAATCACCTTTCCCTGCTCCTTGGCAGCCTGAACACACATCTTCCTTCAGCTGTTGCTGGGCCAGCTAGGAGGGTTATGAGCCCAGCTACTTGGGTCACTCTCCCCCTTTTGTCCTCACATGTAACAAACTCAGCTGCTCATGGTATTGTGTCCTGATTGCAGTGAACTCAGATTGAGCCGGGCTACTGCAAGCAATGTAAATAGTGGTTTACTATTACCTCAGTTATGACTACAGAAGATTTCCCAGCTTGGATCATGCATTTGGATTGGGTTATTATTATTGTGCCACCGCAGAAACAGCTGCACTGGGAGGTCAGAAAAGGCAGTGTACATGCAAGGGATGCCCACGGGGATGACTGCAGATAGTGGTCCCCTCCGCTAGAGCGGAGCGGGCTGTGTGGCAGCTGCCGTGCTGTCGCGGTACTTCTGGCTCCCTGGAACATAGATTCGGATTTCTTCAGGTTACTTGCCTCCTCCTGGATGGGTACATGCTTTTGAGGTTTTTCTTGTCTTACCACATTTCAAGTGTTTCTGACATCAAAATGTGTAGATAATGGTATGAAGACAATCACTAGAGAAATTGAAGTTGTGGGTAGAAGAGATATGTCTAAGTCACTTTGGTATAAATCAGTGTCATTTTCATTAATATTTTAACGAGACCTTGCTATTATGAATGACAATAATATTAATGAATGTTGTGTTATGTAGCATTTCTGGTGGGACTTTCTTTATACTAACTTCTTTTCACCTGAGCCATGCCACATTTATGAGTTTCTCAGTCCCAGTCAGGAAAGAAGAGTAGAAGGTGAATTTCTTACCAGTTGCAGTGTTGGTTTTATCTAATGTTTTTTCTCTCCCCTTCCTTCTCCAATGCTGCTCTAGAAGTATCAGTTCCCCAGGGGTGTGCTGTCTGTTAATACGCGTTGAAAGAATGAAGTAAGCTCTGGAGATGAGTTCAGATACTAGTTTAGAGGGCAGCATAAACTTTTCTTAGTCCGATTTTTGAACTTTGTATTTTCCATGTCTGCTGCACGTTCTAGAATGATCAGGACAGAAAGGACTACAAGAAGTCATGTAGTCCATCTCACACACAGCAAGACTGACAAGACCTATAACATTTCAAGGTAGATTTTTGTTTACACTCTTAGAGACCTCCCATGACAGGCATGACACCGCCTGTCACAGCCCCAAGCACTCTGCTTGAGTGTTTTAGCTGCCCTGGTTCTATGGAAGCTTTTCCTGTTTCGAACCTGAATCTAGCTGCAATTTAATCTCATTACTTTGTGTCCTTTATAACATGGGTGTGGAGAACATATCCATGTCTTTTGTGTAAGATATTTCATATAACATTGCATTCTCTGTTACTTATTTTTGTGAATTAGCAGTTAGGTGTAAGCTTTTTAAGTATGACTGATTTGACTGAAGGATTATTGACTTAAATATGAGAAGAAAAGAACAGTAGGCACGATATCTGCCAAAACCAGGGGACTTACATGGCCATTTAATGATAAGAAATGCCCGTGGAAACCTAAGATACTGCTGTCTGCCAGAAGCCTGTATGATGACAAATGCTATTAAGGGTATCTTGCACTTGACCCAAGTAATTTGCTGGGAACAGGGTAGAATTGGTACAAATATGTAGTTGTCAAGGGACAGGAAATTTGGACTTTTTTTTTTTTTGTTTTTGTGGTTATTAGAACAACTAAATATGTGGACGCAATAAGTAGCCAAAATTAAGAAAACAAAACAGTTGTCATCTCCACATTTGTTAATAAATAAATATGCCTATACTTGGTTATTGCTGAGATGTTGTTCAAAAGATGAACTGTTCTGCTACAACCCCCACTGAGTTCTCTTTCGTTATATATTCCCAACGGAAAAAGTATTTTTATCAAAATCAACATAAAAAATTTTTCATTTCTGAAGTGAGCATGGTTGAGATTTTTTGGCACTGATGATGTGCAAACTACTTTGTAGTGTCTTGAAAAGTACCAGTACCAGGATTTCCCTGCTCTGCTTCTTGGGTGTTCATAGGTTGTAGAACATGTGGAGGCAGCCATTTAACCCTGCCAGCATCTTGAAGAGGCTTTAAAGAAGCAGCAGTTGGTAGCACAGAGGAGATTCAACGTGGATTCCAACAGTTGCCTTCACTTGCAGTCATGATGTTAAAACATACTTGGTAACGCTTCTCATCACAGCTTGGCATGCACAGTGGAGCTTCTGTTACCTGTAAGGAATAAAAGTAACTAGTTTATTTTAAAGTCTGGGGAAGGGATGGTTTCTGCTACTTTTGCTCTGGATGTGAGATTTTTGGGTAGCACCATGAATCTCACAGATGTATCTGAAGAAAAAAAAATAATCAATGGAGTCATATCATTAGCAAAACTCCTTTTTTGACAGGGAATTCTGCAGCCTTTCTTCTATTCTGCAGAGCTGTTGTGAAGCTGAAAGGCTGTTCATTAAGGATTGTTGGTCCATTTCTATATCATGGATTAGTGAGCCTGCAAACTGCTGTAATTTTTTAGCTCTACCACACAGCTTCACAGTAGTTTTCCTGGGAAAGGCTGAAAATAGTTTGTAGAAATATTTCTTGTGCTATTTCTGGATTTTCTGCTGATGTGACATACTGCTTTGATGTCCCTTGCTACATAACTACATAATGTCATCTGCAATGACTTCACAGTGCAGAGAAAATATGGAAGTTTGCAATTGTTTACCTGCTGTGCATATTTGATGGAAAGTTTGCACGGGGGTAACTCATTCTGTTTGTCATGGCTCCCATTAATCTGAGATGCACTCTGCAGCTGTGCTGGCAACACTTCAAACAAGGGAGATTCAGACCTCTGTGTTTTCAAATGAAAGAATGAATTTCTGCTAATAATATAATACTAAAAAGTTCTGTAACCTTCATTAGCACGTTTTCAGCATGCATTTTATGGAGGAAAAAATAAATAAAATATCCTGAACCAATTTGCAAAAACGTCACTGGTTATGATACCTGTGTGGGTGCTCTCACCTTGGGAAAGGTGACAAAGCCAGTATCTATTAGCAATGTGGGAATCTTTCTGCTATGCAGCTCTGTTTTAATACAGTGCTGACAAATGTATTCAACATATTTTCATGCTGTCCTATATTTAGTGATTCTCTATAGTATTTGCAGCCAGTAGCTGTGTGCCTTTAGATATTCTATGCAGAAAAGAAAGGAAAATATGAAAGTAGGGAAGAAAACATTCTTTTAAAATAGAATTTGTTAGTGGAACCAAAACAATCCTGTGCTGGTAAGTGGAGCAAATAAAAATGATGTGATACAGAAAGATTGTTTTCTTCTCTCTTGTGCATTTGCCTTTTTAATTAAAATAAGTTAACAACAAAGTGCTATTTAAAGCTTTTCTGCACATGCTACAGGGCTTTCAGTATTCTGTCACGATGAATCATCCTGTATTGAAACATCGCTATGTCTGGCAGGCTTTGCTTTTTTGCAATAGTGTTGATTCAGCAAATATGAGATAGGAAGTCAAGCAGTAGGGTACCATTAACATATAAACCAACTAGCTTCAGGGGTGCAATGTTACCTTAATGACATGACCAGTTGGCAGAATGGTTTTGCATTCAAGGTATGAGGTGTTAGTAGTCACTCAGTTCTCCAGGCGATGCCAGCTTGCACCTTCACAGGCCTCGTGGCATTCAACTGTTTGTGAAGAGTGTGTCCTCAAAATAAGGAGTAAAACTCTTAATTATTTCAAGAATTAATATGTTTTGTTAGTGGATCAGGAATAGAGATGAGACGACTCTTAAAGAATGACAAACGTAGTGTTGGCATTGCCCACATCTTTTTTTTTTATGTACAACTTAATGGTGTTAAAAGAACAAATGAGTAAAAACTCGAGATATGAATAGAACTTTTCTAGCAGTCTTAATTAATTAATGATCTACAGCAGAGAATCTGCTTGTAGATCAATAGATAAACTGTGGCCTTATGATTCAGTAATATAAGAGTATGTGGGTATGTTAAAATAAGATAATCTCTGTGCCCAATATCAGACGCTTTAATTGATATCCCCATTATATGACACATGTACAGCAGGACCTGGGTTTATCTGTCTTTGGCAGCGCTCCCATAGAATGATTTAGTTTAATTACCATCATCTGTGTAATCAGTGGGAGTTTTATGTAAATAAGAGAGCAGGATGGACACATAGCAGAGTGAGAAAAAAATTAAGTTTTTAAATGAATGATGGGATTAATCTTGAATTGCTGTGTTTGCATTCCTTCTGCATTTTCTTTCAAAAGAGTTGCATTGGGTGGCATGAGTATCCACGTGGGGACTTCAAGCCAATCGCCAGAATTAATATTGTGATCAAAGTAGATGTGTGTGTTGGGTACGTTAGCCTATAATGAGGCCCATAAATTACATGACAGAATACTCTGAAAACAAAACTGGAGATGACTTTATATCTTCCTTGCACAAGTAGTGTCATGGCCTCCTATTCTCCCTGACTTTGACTTAGCTGGTTAAGCAAGACAGAAACTTTAATGTTTTTCATTACACAGCACAGATGTTTAAAGGACCACATGATCTCCTGTTAAAAATCACATGTGCTTCCAGAGCTCTTAAAAAATTAACTAAAGCTGATAAATAAACATGACCACTCCCAATCACCCACTTTCATATCAGACATGCATAGAAAGAAGCAGATGCATACAGCTGCTGTATTTACCAAGTCTGATTAAAAATGCAGCCAGAGGCAGTCCTTCCTGGAAATTTTCTGAGAATGGTTGCATCACAAAATGTCTGTTTGTTTAGCTCAAATGTTTCTCTTACAATGATTTGGGCTTAAAAACTTTTAAATTACTTTTATGGATTTGTGTCTAGCCTCTTGTTGGGCTTCACCACTGTAAGCCTTCAGGCTTTATAATCTGAGGTTTTGGGGAGGATTCAGTAACTGGACTACCTCCCCATTAGGAATGACTGCTTCCTGAAAGACTGGGCCCCATGAAAATGTTATTTCACCACTGCTATTAGCAGTAAAAATGATGGGAACATAAGTTTCACTGAGCAGATGCACTATCTGCTTGCAGTAGGCAAATATCATCTTCAAACCCAAATTTAGATAAGAAATCTAAGTTTCTTGATAACCAGACATATTGTGTTTATCTGTCTAGTCCCAGCTCCTGTCATTACTGTAAGTATTTCAGATAAAAAGAAGCATGTGCTTTCCATGTAAATAAGAGATTAATGGCAGGTTTTCAGTATTGAAGATGTTCTTCAGTTTGCAATAGCAAAGGGCTCCTGCAATTTGACTTCTTAATATAGCTTTTCCTCTCCCTCTTGTTCTTCCATTTCCTCCCCTTACAAATCGAGTACAAGCGCCTATGACTTGTACCCAGCTAAGTGCTCTTCTCCAGATACACTTGTACTGAATGCAGTTTTTCTAGAAAAGATTAATCGCAGCATATGGCTGGAATGTAAGAGTTCCTTCCCATCATATTTAGCAATCTTGTTATTTTTTTGGCATTAAATCTAAGTGTTGTTTTCTCGTAAGGAATGTTTTCTTCTTTTCCTTCTTCTGTCTCCATCACAAACACTTTTATACTCCCATGCATTTTACTTTCTTCTTGAGGTACAAGATAATGTGGATTGTGCAGAGGACGGATACTAATTATAAAAGTTTTTTATTCATAAATGCTCAGTTCTTTGGAAGGTCAGATGAATAATCATATCCTAATATTCAAGAGCTAGTCCATTGTTAGCGCTTGCTGTTAGTCCTGTTAGTAACGATTTTGTATTTGGTGTAATAAAGTCAGTAGTTTTGATCCCAAAATAAAGCATATTGGCAGATCTGCCTGGTGGAAGTCGCAGTTTTGCTGAATTGCTTATGATACTTGGAATTCTTTTTTTTTTGCATGAGGTCTAGCCTGCAAGACAAAGTGTTCTAAAAGAGATACATTAAGAACTGCCCATCTTTTCTCAAAATGGGAAGGCATTAACAAGTATAGAAGGCTGTATGCCATATTGCCAGTTCACATGGCAACCAGTTAAAACAAAAAAAAACCCCAAAACCAAACTCAAACATAATATAAACTGAAGGAATGAAAAAGCAAGGAGTTTTCTGTCCATCTTTAAGGATATTCCATTCTCCTCTGCCACTTTATTTTGCTACTGTGTAGTAAATCGGATAACATGCAAGTATTTCTGAATGTGAAAATATTTTTGAATTGACAAGAACAGAGGTAAATATAATTTATGCTTGTAAGAACTAGGGAAATACTCAGCTTTGGAAAATTAGGAAAATAATAAAGCTTAAACTAATCTTGTCAGGCTGCTTCAAATTTCTCAATGGGATTATTAATAGTGAAAGGAAATAGTCTATACTGCAGTCACAGCAGAAAGATGTATCATCATTTAAAGGGCAGGGGCAGAACAATCAGAAGAAATGTAGAAAATTGGTTAAGCTGTAATTGAGCATATTTGAAATTCTGAATATACGCTGAACAAATTAACAGGAAAATCCTTTGGGTTTTATTCATGTGTGAGTATGGTTGGTGGTACAGTAAGTACGAATGAATTGTTCAGAAAAATTTCAAACTTTGTATTTTAGCTGCAAACATTTTCCCCTGCTGGCAGGAGCTAAAATTAGAGTAGATACATTTATATTCTTATATAAACGCACATTTCGCAACAACTGCAGATGCTGCCTGTCCTTGCAGCAGCTCAAAGAGACATCAGTAGGTACATGTGATGATTAGGGGAACTTGCATATAATACATGGGTTCCAATCAATATTACAGAATTATTCTGTAGTTATGAAAATTGCTGTATCATGAATACTTCTTGATAAATGTTTATCTACATTTACTGACAAGGTTTCCAAGACATACCCTTCAGCTTTGGGACAATACTTATAATTTAATGACTGTGGTTTGATCAAGAATGAATGTACTTTTTCTGTCTGCAGGAAGGGGGTGGAAAATTGTTAAACACAGAATAAAGAAGCCAAACTTTTGATATATAGATAGACTCCCAGCATCTCCTGAAAAGCCTGGCACAAACACAGTGAATAAAAAGGGAGGAACTGATGGCCAGAACTTTGCCACTGAATAACGTATGTGCATGGCTTAGCTGTTGGTCTTGGTAAAGTGAACTGGGCTGAAAAGACTCCAGGCTTCAGAAGTAACTCTCAAGACGCCCAGTTTTATGGAGTCTTCGTGATTTTTGCCATTATACGTAAGAGTGAGGAAGAGGCTCAAAATAACGCCACACTGAAGGATGTTGTGAAAAACCAGGTGGTATCCGATGATTTTACGATTTGTTGGACAGCAGAAAATAACGCTATTGCTAGATCAATCCCTCTTTGATTGCGGCAATATGACAACATTTTGCAACTGCAAATCCTACTGCAGTTGGTAGACAGCCATATTTTTGATGACTACTTTTAGTGTTTTAGTATATAGATACACTAGCAGCCAAGTGGGTCAGTAAGTTGTATTTCTCTGTGAACATTTGCGTTATTTCCACATCTCACCATCCTGCTTTCTGCAGAGAGCAGATAGACATTTACAGTACTTTCCAGAGGCATTTTCCAAAGTATTCACCGATAGCTTTACCCTACCCGAGTAATATTTTCTGAGGGGATGAACATCCTGTACCTCCTCATGAATAACTAAGCTCAGTGGGGTGGGAGAGTGACTGTGTAGCTTTGCGATTCACCTGGGAGAGAGGAGGCTTTGATCTCGGCTTTTTCCTCTGCATACCTCGATACACAGAAATGTACATGCATCTGGGCAAAACTGCATAAGCCTTGCTTGAGTGCGCGCTGAGGAATACAGGGGCCTAAACCAGGCTACTGTTGTTATATTATATTGTTATGGTGTTTGCACACAAGAATTGGCCAAGAAAAGGGATTGTGCGAACAGTAAGTACAACCTCGGTAAAAGTCGGTTGGCTTTGCTAACTGCAGCAATGGGGAATGTCAAATTGCTCCCGTTCTGTTTTGAGTTCAGCTCATCTCCAAGACAATGAATTCTCATCCGAATTACCTTGATCTATATGTGAGAGAGACTGATGTCTTGAGTCTCGCAGTCTCACTGGACTCTCTTTTACTGTGTTTGAAATCCCAGCAGTCCTCCTCTCTGAGACTTGCAGCTCACTTATTCCAGGTATGGGAAAACATGTTCTGAGCAAAAAGTGTTTGGGGTCCTTTTTCAGTTGTGGTTGGGTTTTCTTTTTTTTTTTTCGGGGGGAGGAAGGAGGTATTGTTTGGTTTGGTTTGGTTTTAGGTTTTACTAGTTTTGGTTTGGTCTTGATAGGAGAAATGGCCTAAGCCTTAATGTTGAGTTTCTAAATCAGCTTTGACATTGCTTTTAGAGGTGACTTATTATCAGTAGAGGTAGGTTTGGTCTTTTATTTTGAGTGATCTCCTGACGCTATTCACTCACAGTTACAGACTTGAGAGTGATTAGCACACAACCCTAACACCCTTAAAGATGATCTGCACTTGCTTGCTGCTCTGTTTAAATGGAAAGCTTGGCCTTTTAAAATGACACATACATTTTTTCACCTTTCTTATGTAAACTTTAATATGCAGAGAAGGTCACTCTTCTCAATGCCATCCTAATTCAACAGAACTGAGTCTTAAGTGAACGCTTATTTAGTCTAGTACCTGAAGCTGAGGCAATACAGAAGTGCATGAAAAAAATCCTGATTCATATCTCTGAAGACCAAGAAAATAGACCACAGAGCTTTTCTTTAAAAGATATACTGTATATCTGACGTTACTGGGACTTATTTAAATAGTGTGTCTTTTTTCACAGAACTGTCTAATAGTGACACGGAGAAACGCTTTAGGTATTTGGATTTAGAGGGTTTGCTTGGAGTTTTGTGCTATATAACAAAGGCTATTTATTTGAATAATGAACTGAGTTAACTTTTGCACAATAGCTGCAAGTTCTAACAGAAATTAGTTATTCCTGTTGGTGCACATTTTTGGATTTCTTTCATAGATATATAAAATCATTTTCCTAAGGTCGTTGGGCATTATATAGTACTGATTTTTGATACGCTAAGTAAGCACTGGACCTTTAAGGTTATTTGATTGCTGGCTGTCTCACACATTGCAATCCTTAGATAATGCTGTGTTTGTGTGGCTGACTGTACTTTAGGTTGCTTAATAATGACTAAAATTGCATTTACTCAAATGTGTTTTAATTACGGTTCCCTATGGGTCAAACTATAGTATGAGAGTATATGAGTCTTTTCTGTTTTTTCTGTTTAATGAGCAGAGGCAAAGACTTTAGCACAAATGGATTACAATTCCAAATACTAGATGAGAATGCTTTAGAACCGCAGCATGCTTTTCTTTTGTTTGACATCCCCTTGTCCTCAATGTTTTTCTAATCCTATTATTTCCTTTCTTCAGAAGTACAGAATACAGTAGCTGCATCCCTGAGAGGAAAGGACAAACT
Source organism: Charadrius vociferus (assembly GCF_000708025.1). Lineage (NCBI taxonomy): Eukaryota > Metazoa > Chordata > Aves > Charadriiformes > Charadriidae > Charadrius > Charadrius vociferus. The sequence continues at coordinate 3,589,446 of NW_009648043.1, forward strand.
GACAAGATCACTTGCTGCATTATGCTGTGTTGATAGATTGTTTAAATCCTGCATTTGTAATGCAGATGGAAATAAACAGTTTCTGAGCAAAAGCTGATTAAAGAATTTAGTCAGAATTTTGTATCACAAAGAAATTGCTTACTTAAGCAAAATAAGAATGTTGATGGGGCCCAAGTGATTAAGCACAAAACCCCACCAAAGCCCCCAAAAACCCAAAGTAAAACAAAAATCACTAAAGCCTCACCAGATAGAAGCCCCCAAAATGCCCAGTTGTGCATCGTGATGAATTCACTCAACTCTATTAATTTAACATGAGGGTAAAGGATTCTAAAATACTCACGCCATGGGATCACATAGCATTTAACAGATTTGAACTTCAGTTCTATAAAGGCAAAGAAGCCCTATGGCGAGAATTACTTAAACAAGCTCTAAAGCAGGATGTGTTGCAAGGAAAACAATCCAGTGAGTCAGTCTGCAAAAAATTTGCTTCCTTCATTTTCTGTTGTTATGCACATGCAGAAGCTGTGGATGTAAATGAGATACTCAACTCCTAATTAGAGCTGAGCCCTTCCATTCTCTTGACCTTTTGGCAGGTTTGGGCTTAGAGTCCAAATCCTATATTGACTTTCTGATTATTTGATTTAGCCCTGGTTTCCATATGGGGATATTAGAATTCCATCCAGATATGGGTGTGAACTGTTATTAGCCCAGATAGTGATCGGTCTTCTAAGTTGTTGTTTCTGCAGTGCTGTCTACTCTTCAGTAGCCCATCAATAAAGCATATTTATTGAATTTAGTCTATTTTCTTGAATTTTCTGTGGCCTTCCATTCTTGCCAGTTACAGTGAATATATAAGCTTTCATAATAAAGATCTGGTCTTTAATATACTGCCTTTGGCTTATTTAGAGTCATCCTCTGAAATGCCCCACAGGGAGCTATATTTTTACTTCACTTTCTATAAACAGAAATCTGAGTGTACTGTTAAAAGAGGAAGTTTAACACTGGAGGCAATCTGTGAATTTTAGGCTAACAAGCTGGATGTATGACTTCAGCTACAAAATATGTATAAAAAAATCCTAATTGAATAAGATACTACAAAATCAGTGCTCACAGGAAAAACACAGAGGAGTATAGGTAGCAACAGAGATACAATTTTATACATAGCTTTTTGATCTTTTGACTGACTGTTAAATACAGATAAGCTGCATATTAATCCCAGTGCTTTCTTCTGGGGATGCACTCATCACAAAGCATCCGCCAGCCAGTACCAAACCAGCAGATATGCGGTACACTGCCAGAGTGCCAGCCCCCAAATTGAAAAGCAGCTGCAACAGTGACAGTGGCAGAGTCATCATTTGATGTAGCAGCCGGCATCAGCTCAGCGCCTCCCAGCAGAGCAGGAATTTTTTTCCATCGGAGATGACAGATGGGACCTGGCCAAAGCCCTGCTGCTCCTGGCAGGGGCACGAGTGGAGGAGGATGGAGGTGAACCAGGAGACTGAGGGGAAAGACCCAGAGAGGTGGCTGTGTTTCTCACACTGGGGGCTGTGGGAGGCAATCCCTTATGCTCAGAGGGGTCCAAAGCTGCCCCCCACCCTCACCCCCACCCCTAACACACACGCGCACACGCACACAGAGAAACTCACACGCTCCCTTTCCCCTCGGTGCAGCAGCCGCAGTGTGGTGCAGGGCTCCAGCCTGGTCTCAGTAGGCAGCAGGACCGCGGGCACTGCGTCATCCCTGGCTGCCTCCTGCTCTCCGTGAGCTGCCTCGCTTGCTGGTCTGTGCCTTCTTAGCAGCACTTCTGTCACCTGGCCTGAAATGCAAATGCCAGCTAGGTGTGCTAACAGAGCTGAGGAGCCTGTGCCCATAAAACCTGAGATTTTTGGATTAAAAGCACCTTGTAAAATTTTATGATTTTTGTTACTTTGGTGTCTAAGATCCCTATGATATTGATCCTTGTACCTACCTCTGATGGTGTTAAGTATTTCCTTTCATCACAGATGAAAATCTTCTGGGATGGTGATGTGCCTGAGGAAACGTGAGAGACAAATAGCAGAGCAGTAAACTGAATCCAGGTCACAGCCTTCTAGCCCAGAGCGTGGCCTGTATTTGCTTGCAACATCACACGTCCTCATGGGTCTGCAGTGAAGTACTGTGGTTCTCTGCAATCCCTTATAATTCTGACTTGAGCTCCAGGAATGTCTCCCACTCAACTCTATAGGTGTATATGATTGAAAAGATACCAGACACTGTTCAGGGCGGTCAGGATCCCATTCATAAACTGACTTAGGTCTGTCTGAACACCTCTGGGCTTTACTGCTTTCTCTCCACTGGCTGAAATAATACACTCTATTTCACAGCTTATTAAGAAGCCTCTAATTTCTAGCCTTGACATGTTCATAGTCTGTGTCTATACATTCCTTCTTGTGTTAACTTTCATGTTTATCTAAATAGTCCTTTTGTCTTACAATGTTTTTTCTGTCACTGTTGAGAGAACCAGATGACCATAGTAGGACTGAATTTGGGGGGTTTAATTCAGTGTAGCATTTTATCCTGAGTGTTTTTATGGAAATGTTGTGCAGAATTTATGTAGGCAGAGATAATGGTACTTCAAAAACACTAATTTAGAGATCCTCACATCTCCACTCTTTTGTAGGTAGGTATTTTACCATCTCACAGGGTGCAGCCAGTTGCAGCACTGGTGCATTTCACCCTTAAGAGGTCTTCTTTATTTGACTTTAATATGTAACCTAAAAGCATAACAGGGTACAAAATTCAAATATAGTTTAGTACCTGCTTTTATGTTTATTGTTGCAATGGCCCTGATTATCTGACCTTCTAAGGTTAATGATTGAGAGCTTGAGTAGTGTTTCTTAGCTGCCTACACTTTCAACATCCTGGAAGGTATCTTAAAATAAGAACTTGAGATTAGTGAACACTTTAAAAGCTTTGCTCTGTACAAACCACCGCATAGCTACAGCACAGTTCCATAAATAGTAGAACTTGTAAAGATTGGTTTCCTGTCAATTTGTATCTTTATATTAATTGACTTTGGTGTCAGTGAAGGCACAAGATCTTATCAAATCTTTTCTGGCAGAACCTTTATAAGGATTTTGTTTCTTCTCGTCACCACATCTGAATTGCCTGGAGTTTTTTACAGGTGAACCACAGGTCTGTCTTGTCTTCCCACCTCCTAAATTAAAAACATCTTAATAAATATTGTTCAATTTTTTTTTTTTTCAGTCTGCTAGCAAATTATGAGGTGGTGTACAGTAAGATTGCTTTATTCTTAATTCCATCTGCAACCAGGTTAAAAATATTATAATCACAATTGTATTATCAAACATAGCTGTACTGATGATCAAGGAACTGTGTTGATTGACACCATCCAAGGTGTATTCCCATTCTGTCAAAACAATACCAGTGCAGAAATTTGCCTGAAACGTAAACCACTTTTTCTTCCCTAATTAGAGTGTACAGTGCAGCCCTCAGCAAGTGCAGCTGACGTGCAGTAATCGAGAGCTTTGGAGAGTTAGTAGGGGACCATGAACGTCTTGCACCTGCATCATTTGGCTGTTATGACAATGTCAAAATGTCATTTTTTTTTTTTAATGTCTGGAATGACTATAGGCTATAGATTATATTCTGGGCCTAGATAGTTAATCACCATAAAATGCAACTGTGGTAGTGAGAAGGGAATATAATCCACTGAACACCCTAATTTCTAATATACTTTTGGCTATTGTTGGTGGTGTTGAGGTCTTACAAGTTTCACCTTGTGATACCAGCAGGCTTTATTTTAAATTTAAGAAGTACTTCTGTGGAAAAAATGATAAAATAATCCTTATGGCAGCAGAGATAGTATTACTGTAGTGAGTATTTTTAATATAAACTATAAATATGTAATACAAAACTATACAGTCAGTGTAATTTGTGAGGTATTTCAGAAGAAAAATGCTTGCTTGATTCTGAATTATTATTTTAACCCTCCGGTTGTTGGTATTAAAACACTTCATTCAAGAAATAATAATATAATGTAAGCACACTTGGAACACTTGGGTCCTGGTTTGGATTCTGCATATGCCTTAAGGTGCAGAACAATTTCAAACAATTGAAATGAAAAGGCAGTGTAATGAGGAGCCTCTCTTAAATAATGCAGTGCTAGTGTTCTCACTCTCAAGATTTTGTGTATCTTACAAGAATCTTGCCAACTGTGCAAAAGCAATATGGGATGACTGAGGAAGATGTGGGTGGGGGTAAAACTTTCCCAGAAGAAACCCAGAAAAAAGGAAGGGGTGGACACTGGAGGACAGGGGGAAGAATATAAAGTGAAACGTGAAAGTTTTGGTTGTACAGATTAAATTAACTCGGGGGCTGTTTTTCATGGTATATGATGATCACTTGTCTAAATCCTGATGCAAACTCCTCTGAAATGTGTGAGAGTTTTGCATACATCAGAGAGGCAGGATTTAGCCCCATATGGCTTATCACTTTGATCTTCAAAGGTCAATTTTGTATTGCTGAGCCAGATCTGAATAAGTCCCCAATTAATTAGGAAGAGAAAACACTTCTGTTCAGAAAAAAAAAGGTACATCTGCTCCGTGTTACTTTTTTTTGCAATGCAGAAATTAATGACCGCAAACGAAACAATATTTCCCGTTGTATTCCCTCTGCCCTTACACAACAGCAATAATGCAGAATACACCCTCACTAGCTATTCTGACTTTTTTATCATCTAGCCCCTCTGAATGACTACAATAATGGATATAACTCTTGACTGTAGAGAACTCAGTTTTGTTTGGTAGAAAGAAATTAGATTATCCTTAGCTTTTTGTATAGCATCTTTCATGTAAACTGCATTCCAAAACACATTATAGAGTAAGAGCAGCAACAACAAAGAAAGTAAAAAGTAAAATAGAGAATACTAGCTAGAGACAAGAGAGAAAATGAAATCCAAAAAGAAATGGTATGTTAATGAGACACGATATCAATTTCACATGACAGAAAAGGCATTCACACCTAGAAATAATAACACTGAGTGAAGAAGCAGAAAGGCCCATGTTAGATGAACTGAGGAAAAAGAGAACTAATAACACCTTTAGCTGAATTTGCTGTATGAATACAGAAACAAAAATCCTTTGAAATCTGGAGACCCAACTCACCAGTATCTTCTCACTTCTTTGCAATGCTCAGGTGGTTTTCTGTGGTGGGATAGAATAAGCTTGAGAAAACAGTTTTTGTTTGTTTATGTATTTGTTTTTAAATTTAAATAAAGAAACTCTTTTACCAATTTTCAAATTGTGAATGCTCTTTTCTTTTTCTTTTTCTTTTTTTTAAATTTCATTCCTATAGTGTCAGAAATCAACAAAGCCTTAGCCTACCAGATCTACATGAGAAATAAGAAATACCACTTTTTACAGACGGAGGAAGAAGAGGTTATGATTCTTCACAGTTGCTTATGGCTCAGCTAGAAACACATCCTCAATCTTTTGACTGGAAGAGACTACAAAACCATTTCTTCCCCCACAGATCACTCTCCCAATTGGCTTTGCATGTCAAGTGAATGAAATAGAGTGTAGTTAGCAGACGTATTTTGCATGTAACAAGCTGAGAAGTGGCATTTTGTTTATGTCAGACTGCAGAATTTGGACTTTAATAAAGCCTCTGCAGGAATCCTCTTGCACTGCAACTCGACTTGAAGCAGTGGTCTGAACAATAAATGCTGCAGATTTAAGACCCATACAGCAGGGGACTTATGTGCACATTACTTCAGATCTATTCAGAATCCCACAGATGCTTCCAGCGCCTGCATGTTCGCATGCTGGGAAAAGATCAAATAAGGAAGTCAGTTTGAGATTTATAATACCACTACTGTAGACTTCTGGAGGAATGGCACTATGTGTCCTTAATTTTATGCTTGAATGCTCTAGAAGAAAATACTGTGGGACATTCTGTGTAATCAACACCTTTGTTTTTTCTTGCCCACAAAATGTGTGGGGAGGAGTAGAGGAGATGCAGGTGGATTAAAAAAGAACATTCATAGTTGAACTGAGCTCAGCTGGTTGCTGTAGATGATATGATTTATTCTAACCACAGGTGTTTCAAAGAAGGGGATTCTAAGTGCTTTGAGTAGGCATTTACCAAAAAAATTTGGTTGCAATAGGCATTTGCTAAATACTGTTATACAAATTATTGTTAAAGTATTAATTAAAAAATTGATAAAATTAATGAAGAAATTATTGTGGAGGAAATGCAAAGATAAATTGCATCTTGAATCAGTAGACTCCTTGCGTTCTGGTCTTTTCTTTTGTATAGTGTATACTTCCCAGAAATGCAGGGGTAAAAAAAGAGTTCCTAAATGCAAACCATTTTGTATGATGTGAATGTTATAATGATGAATCAAAGATAATTTGATTCGTATGGCATTTTTCCACACACCTACTCATCTTGAGGAAGAAGGAGAAACTTATCTGCTTTTCCACCTACATAACAACACAAGGCGCCTGATCTTAGATAAAAAAAGCTCCTAGTGTTGATATAGTTGCTTAGATAGATATATTTATCGTGCTCTAAGTAAATGTGAAAGAAACACCAAAGAAAACATGTGCTGTCCCAAGGATGGGTTCAGAAATACAAAATGTCTAAACCTGTCCTTATACTTCCCTTTCACCTGGCATCAGCAGGCCAATATTGGATTTTTAGCAAAAAAAAGTAGCCAAATAAATTCTCATTTGTTTATAATTTGTCATCATACTGGGAACTCCTTTTTCCTACTATCATTAGGTGTTATAAACCATGGTGAACCTAAAGAATGACCTTTAAAGAAAGAAGAGGGTCTTATATTCAACCTCCTTTCTGTAAAATACAGCTCTGTGACAAATGTTTTCTGTTATTATTTAACAGACTTTTCGATTGAAGTCCAGATGGTAGAATTTGGCCCAAACTTCAGAGAGCTATAGTTGCACATTGTATACCATGAGGTAGTGAGTAGTTGCTTATAAAATAGATGGGTATCTCAAACACAACGGTATTTCAGAAATCAGATCATGTTGCTTCATTCTGAAAGTGCAGTCCTCTTAAATGCCATGTAAGAATCACAGTTAATTAAATGTACATTTCTGTGTCTGTGCAGGATTTATTTAATTATTTTCTCGTAGCAGGCAGAAAAAGCTTGACAAAGAAGGTCTTCCTATTTTAAGTTATTGATCAGTTTATGCTGTGGGACTTGTTAAAGCAAACTTTTCTTACCCCTTATCTCCAAGGAATCTCAGCTTTGGGGAAAGGGGCAGCAGAAGTAAACAGAAGGCTGCAGACACCGTCTCTGCCCTTGACCCACCTGGACAAGGTGGGTTTTCTGACTCTGGGCAGATTGAGGATGTTTGCAAGGCCAGGTCCCCTGCTGCTGCGAAACACACCTCCTGCCTCACTAGTGCATGGCTGTTGCTTCTGAAACCTCAGGCTTCCCCTGTGCTGTATCTTACTGGAAGTTAACTTTATGGTTGTCTCTTTGGGAGGAGCTGACACTAGTTCCTTTTGGTGCAGGTACAACATGCAATGGCACCTGCCTCCAGCCCGCTCACTAGTAAACGCCAGCCACAGTGGTTGCCTCATGGTTGTTGGATGAGAGGGAGCAGTGAGAATGGATCCCCTGCCTTGAGTTTTACATTTTAAGTTTGACAAACTTACTTATTTTAGCTTTCTTCTCTAGGAAATAGGGAGGAAAACCAGGAATTGATATTTGTACTTCTGATGGCTGAGTCTTTGCAGCTCACTTTGCTGCACTCTGGGTCTGGATTGCTGTTTTGCTTTGTGTTGAGTGAAAGGCCCGTATCTCACTGTGTACAGTCACTGAGGATTCTCATGAAAACTTTAAATCACTTTCTGCTTTTCTTTATTCTAATTCCTTTCCTGTGGTGATTTGTCTGATCACTCGTTTAAGGTCGAGCCTATTACCAGAAGGAAGATACAACCCAAAGAAGGAAGTTGTAGACAACAAATTTTGTAAGATACATTCACTGACAAATTGGTGCAAAGGTGTAATGATACTAAATGATAAGGTACGTGTACGGTAAATTGTGCTGAATCAAATGAGAAGCACCTTTGAATGAAAAGGACAATCAGAGTAATGATCACTTTTGAAACGGTTAATACTGGTTCTTTGTAAAGACCTTTTGATCACTGGCTGCAGTGGATGCAGGGTTTTGCTTCTTCCAATGTTTTTTCTGAAGTGTATTAAGAACAAGGTAGATAATTGTGCATGTTTTATATGTTTAACTTTCCTACATTTAAAAAGGATTTTCTTTATCTTCATTTAATGCAAACCTTGGATAAATTTGATCAATACGGTTTTAGTATTGCACATATCTGTGCTTTGGATACAGGATTACAACTGAAAAAGTCCATGTGCAAACAAAGGAAGAAGATAATTTATGCTTTCAAATGTAGGTGTTATTTCAGGGTGGTGTATACGGTATGCAAGGAGTATACAGAGAAGTTGCCTTGCTCACTTGAAAAAAATGGTCATTTCATATCTTGAAGAATTAAGGGTGTAGGAAATAGACTAAAGTAAAATGAAGTAAAATGGCTAGAAAATGCTTTTTAAATCCTGAAAAATATCATCAACTGATGCAATTGATGTCTGATTATGTGAACAATACTGAGAGCAGTCTGCACCTAGAAAGCTGTGGAAGTCACCCTAGCAAGGTTGGCAGTCAGGAGTTGGTTGCACAAAGATCCAGGCAAATAAATTGTGATACCATATTTTTTCCAGTTTCCAACTAAAGGGACACTTTGAAAGAAGGTACTTAACATTTAATTGTGTTCTCTTTGAAATAACTTGTCCGTGAGCAAAGCTTCTGTCTAACCCTATAAATTACTGCTTGGGTTATGCCCTGGAGTGTGAGAGTTTACTGCCCTATGAAATTGTTTTTGTTCTATCTACTGTAGCATAGTTCATTCTCATTTTTCATATAAATATCTAATGAACATTCCAAACTATGAAAAATGAAACCCTTTCAGTGACTTCAGTGGGAGCTATGCAGTATGAAATAGGACTTCTAGAAGCAAACTTAATGAAATTGGTAAGCTCAAATCAGTAACCAATTTTGTCTTGTTCAATTTATTGTTATAAATGCAATTATTCTAGATGTATGGGGAAAGTTTTGTTCAGCACCTCATATGAGAACTCTACCTTAAAATAGTGCAGTTGCTGGATACTTACAAACAGAAATAGATGTAGGAAATCATCGCATTTGAATATATAATATGAAGCGGTTCAACATACAAGTACAAGGTCAGCTGTCAGCCCATTGTTAATAAGCTGCAAAGAAAAGATACCTGAGATTATTCTGTAATTAGTATTTTGAATCATTCATAAAAAATACAGTTCTCTTGATTTCAGAACAGCAAATTGCTTGTCAAATATCTGATCCTTGATTTAAGTTGTCCTAGAAACTAAAGAACCTCTTACTTCAGTAAGACTTCCATGCAGCCTTTAGAGATATACGTATATGCCTGTACATTCAGATTCTTGCATATGCTGTTTTTCTTGGCCAGTTTTCTGGGGTCCATAAAAAAAATCTGCAGACGCACATATGGGGATATAAAAATATGCTTACAGTTTTAGATACTTGAATATTCTAAGAAGCTCTGTAGAAATGTATCTAAATATACTTTGCAGAACTGTTCATAAAAGAGGGGGAAAAAAGTGATGTGTATATAAGGTGCATGGGACTACCAGCTTAACTAGAAGACAAAGCTGAAAAGTACATGCGACATTGAAAGACTTTGTCATGGTATTAGGTTCAAACTATGATTTTTGGAGCTTAAGACTGTAATCACAGAGAAAGAAAAAGGAAAACTGATCTCTAGGTACTGTGAAGTTTAGACTTAGCGATGTTGAGGGGACCCCTGGAATATCTAATGTAGCTTTTATCTCTGTTAAAGTGGACTAGATGTGTTAATAGAGAAAAGTTCTCTCAAGGGCTTTTAATGAGCATAAAGACACCTTCTCTCAAAAAGCCCTTGAGCTGGAGATTATTGAAGGCTGGGAAAACGTGCCAGCACATATGTTTACTGTGTTCTTTTGCTCTTTCGTTATGAGTCATAGCCAGAAAAGAGACTATCAGGCTGATGAACCTTTGGTCAGACCCATAACAAATGGCTGTTCTTCTGTAGAGATTCCCTTGCCACCGGAAATCCAGTGGGCTCTGTTAGCAAGATTTAATTAAACTGACAGCTGGCAGGGAGCTTTCAGCCACAAATGTGAGGAGGGAAAAAAAAAAAAAGTCTATTCCAAATAAAAATATGGAACTACGTCCTTCTGAGGAAATACAAAAAGTATCTTTTCCTGCCATACATACAATTTTATTAGAAGAGAACCATTTTGTCCATTTTGGCCTTCAATCAGAATAATAATATGCCTTTTTCCTAGTCCCTTCAGTGATAAACAAAACGTAACACAGAATTTATTCTTTTAAATGATCTCATTTTTCTTCATTAATTATTAACAAACAGGTGTTTGCTGCTCATATGGGGTCTGAGAAGTGTTGGTGAGGGTTTTCATCTTTCTATGAAGTTACTGTGAAAAAAATCAGGGGATGAGTTTATGTTCAAACTCCACTGTTACTGTCCAGGTACATGCTGTTTTCCTGTAATGAACAGGTTTCCTTTCCGACAGAGTAGAGTTATCCATTTCTTAGTGGGGCGGAAATCTGCATACCCAACCTTACATTAGAGTACCCTTTTTTCAGTCATATCCACTCTGGGAAAAATGATTTTGAGTGGGTCATTTAAGTCCTATTGTATTGGTTCATTCTCAGAAAGGATGATCCTGGATTTGTAGACAGAAGTACCTGAGGAGACTTGGAGACAGATTTTGACAGATGTTCTGAAAATAGTGAGAATGTGCTCAATGGGAAAATACCAGGACATTCTTGTATAAGTAAAATATTTTCTTATCTTCTCCCTTGCTAGTCACTAGTGCAAGGCACTAGATTTAGCACTTCAGAGAAGCTGGGCTTCTTGCTGGCTAGCTGTGAGAATGAAATCTAAGTTATCTGTTGAGACATGATCTCAATTGTTTCTCAGAATTTACAGCTCTGGCAGGTAACTCTGTGGACATGCCCTTGAGCTGTGCTTGTTTTTGATAGATCCTTGCCTGGTTCATTTCACTGCCTCTGTTTGGGGGACCCGGGCTGACTGTATACTCTCCAATGCCATAAGCATCATTTCACTGTGCCTTGTTAAAAAATGGACAGAATCTGTTGGCTTTGATTTTAAACCATGCACTCACTGTGCCTAAGTCGAGCTTGGCTTCCAATGCCAGTCTGAAACATGCAACTTAGAGGAAAGCACAGTAACACTGTGAGAGCAGGAATTCAATTTAGGAAGTCCCATGTGGGATTGCCTCTGGACTTTTGTCATCGGGACCGTTGCCCTTCAGCTTGTAAAGAACTGACCTGAATCTAGCAGCCACGCAGATGGTTAAAGGTGGTTGCTCGGACATTAGTATATTATTTTCCAATAAATAATAAGACAGTCTCAGAGAAGCCAATCAATAGCTATTTCTATTGCACATAGTTTTGGACTCTTAATGTTCTTTTTCCATATAGGATTTTACTCCAAACACCTCTGTAGCATTGCAGCTGCTGAAGTCTCTTTAAGTACACAGAAGACATATTTCCTTCATGAAATACTTTTGGCCTCGACTACAGCTGTGATGATGGTGAGGAGGCTAAGCAGTGAAAGACAGTACAAGAGTACAGTGACCTGTTCTGTGTCACGTAAGACAGTGTAGGACAGTCTCACGGGACACAGAGGAGTTAGGGTATGGGACAAAGACATAGGTTCTGTGCAGCACTCTAGTTTTTTTGTGGATTTTCTCATCTGGAGGGAGTTTCTAGAGAATGATACTATATTTGGAATGCACACGTTGGCTTGGAGATACGAGGCTAACAGAGATGCTGAAGACCCTTAGTGTTCCTTTTCTGCTCCTCTGGTCCCTACAAACTGTAATCTCATGCTTCATGACTTTTTTTCTATGCAAGAGATGAATCTTAAAGAAGTGAGTAGAAGTTTCACAGGGGAGGAAAAGATTGTAAAACTATGAGTGGAGAATGCCTGGACTTCAGTCATTAGGATCACTATCAAGAAGTAAAGTTGCCTTTGTGAAAAAAGCTAACCTAGGCTAGTAATCAATTTATAGTTTTACAAAAGCTCAAATGAGTTGTATTTGGACACTGACAGCCTTAAGTATTGACCCAGGGAGCCCAGATCTGAAGCCTGAGGTTGGAGCATGTTTTGCAGACTATACAACTGTCTGGTATAGGATGTAGCAGACCTCATATGCACATGCCACAGTGTGGAAATCACAGAATCATAGAATCATTTTGATTGGAAGAGATCATCAAGTCCAACTGTTAACCTAGCACAAGTTACCACTAAACCATGTCCCTCAGCACTACATCTACATGTCTTTTAAATACCTCCAGGGATGGTGACTCAACCACTTCCCTGGGCAGCCTGGTCGGATGCTTGATAACCCTTTCAGTGAAAAAAATTTTCCTAGTATCCAATCTGAACCTCCCCTGGTGTAACTTGAGGCCATGTCCTCTTGTTACTTGGGGGAGGAGACCAACCCCCACCTCTCTACAATCTCCTTTCAGGCAGTTGTAGAGACTCATAATGTCTCCCCTCAGTCTCCTGTTCTCCAGGCTAAACAACCCCAGTTCCCCTAGCTATTCCTCATATGACTTGTGCTCTGGACACTTCACCTGCTTTTGTTGTTCTTCTTTAGACATGTACCTCAATGTCTTTCCTGTAGTCAGGAGCCCAAAATTGAAGGTGCAGCTTCACTAGCGTCAAGTACAGTGAGAAAATCACTTCCCTAGTCCTGCTGACCACCCTCTTTCTGATACATGCCGTGACACTATTGGCCTTCTTGGCCACCTGGGCACACTGCCGGCTCATATTCAGCCAGCTGTCAACCAGCTTCCCCAGGTCCTTTTCTGCTGGACAGCTTTCCAGCCACTCTTCTCCAAGCCTGTAGTGCTGCATGGGGTTGTTGTGACCGAAGTGCAGGACCTGGAACTTGGCCTTGTTGAACCTCATACAATTAGCAAGCTCTCTGTGCCTGACTTGTCCTCTCCTCTTGTAGAGAGATATTGTACACAGGGGTTTGGGTATCTTAAAGTGTTTTGTGTGTGTGTGTATATATATATAATGTTGCTTTTTTTCATCAGAATTAAATTTGTCCTCAGGCAAGCTATCACTAGTGCTATTCTGCAGTTCATCTCCCTTTTTTTTTTTCTCCTGTATTCCTTTTTTTTTCATTTTTTGGCTACTCTGTGTTCTAAATAAGTCTGTTTATCTGTAAAGAAAACAAACACAAGAAAAGAGAGGACAGAAGTTTGTGCTCTTCAGGGCTGTTGCTTTTTTTAACTACTGAAAATTATTTCCTTCTGCTTTTCTGTCTTTCCATCAGTGGAGACTTTCTAAATGGTGGCAAAAACATTTCTAATGAAACTGCCTTTTTAAATACTAAATTCAGTGGAACTTTGTACAACTTTGGCTGCTTATGTTCTTTCTCATATGCAAAAAAAAATAGCCTTGAAGTTGTGGTATTATGGCTGCTATCAGAATTCAAAATTTGAAAAAGTTAAAATTTCAATATTCAAATTTCTAATAACTTTTATTGAGCTCTTCTGGGATTTGAAAACATGTGTTTGACTTGAGTATTTCAATGCAAACTCCCCAGGTACCTTTATTATGGAGGGTTTGGAGGAGTTATACTTGTTTGTCTACTCTTTCTCTTGGCAGAACTATATGTATTTCACTGATGAAACTTCTTAAATAAGCAGAGCAAGAAAGTTCTTTGGAAGTCTGGAGAATAAAGGATTCATTCCTACTGTATATTTTTTCCACTTCAAAACTTGACAGTGATTAATCATAAAGCATTGCAAACAAAGGTATACTATTATTTTAGTACTAGGCATTTGCAGAAGATTTTGTTTTAGGATCAGCACTGTTATTTGTGCATTACACTGAACAATGAGTGACTGTAGCACAGCTCTCCATTCCTTACTTGCTTTGTTACCTTCGCTTTGTCTTCTATGTTATCTTCATTTTTTTTTATCCTCACTTGCTAGTTTCATCAAGTAATATAGGATGGATTTTTTCTTACTGCAAGGCGGAGTTTCTTTCTCATGAGTCCATGAGGCTAATCATATGTCTTTATTCAAGATATAACTCAGAGTAAATTGAAGTACCTTCATCTTCCTTCTGGTACATCTTTTGACAGATTTGATGGGCAATACATTTCAGAATTAATTAATTAATTTCGAAAACATGTATTTCTGCATTTTGCTTTTATAATGAGTGAGATATAAGTGCCCCATGGATAATGAATTTTTGTCTGGTATAATTTCTGATAGCTTTTGGGAAAAAGAAAAACATAATGAAGGATGCTTAAAAATGTTATATGTGATAGAAGAATTGTATCAAATTATTGAAACCATGTGATCAGATGAGTAGCACGGACATGGAAAAATTCTTAAGGCCCTTGATGGGATAGTTTGTTGATCGAAGTTCTATGTGGAGACTAGATGTACATTAAAACAGGCTTTTATTTCAGCTTGTATTAACAGCATAATGGTGTCCACTACTATGCAATGTTCAGTAACAGTAATTTTGTAATTGGTGATTACAGGGTTTTTTTGCGTAATTGGTTTTTTTTTTTTTTTTACTTCATTGTCTACAAAATATGGTGGATCTATCAAACATTTCATTAGAAGGAGGTGAGCTGCAGATATCTTTTGTCAGTTACTAGACACCTTTAATACACAACCTATCTCAAAGCAACCACTTCGTTTCTTTTACAGCTAATGGTGATTTCTGTAGCACGGCTATTATTGCCATGGAAGGAGCTGCATCTGGATTTTTCTAATTTTAAAACATTAAAATCTAGGAAGAAACAAAGCCTGAAGAGCACTTGCAAGATTTCATCTCTGGTAGAACAAAGAAGGGTACAGCTCTGTGACATGAATTGAAGTGTGGTCCAACCACCTTCTCAGTGTTTGATCTTTCTCTATGTCCTAAGCCTTCCTTGACTTACAGACATTGCTTTTCATCCGTTTGATAGATAGATTAGTAAAAGTATCCAGATTTCTCTTTTACTGTAGTGTACTGTTAATATATTTAATTATGAATACAGTTGAGTTCATTCATCTGATGTCACTGAGCAGCTTGGTTGAGGTTGACTGAGATCCATACATTCTGGCTGAGCCTTTCCGAGTTTGGCCTAGGACAGCAAAAGCTCTTCTTCCCCTTAGCTGCCATTCTTTACGGGGGATTTTACATTAGCTGTGGACTTTGATGGAAAGAGCAGGTTCTTCTGTGTCTTCCTGCATGCGTAACAGCTTTGTCCCCACGTTTTCCTTCTTTGATGTTAGGTAGAGCCTTTGTTCCTTTCAGAATATTACAGAGAATGAAGCCATGTTTCTACCATCTGAAAAAAGGATAGGCAGGGTTAAATCCTGTTCTAGTACAACTATTGACAGACTACATAAAAGCAAACTTTGATCCTACATGCTGGTGATTTTCCAAAAAGGCAAGGCAGTGTATTCCCATCATTTTAGAAATAGTGGGAATAGGCCTGAATCAGATCACTTATCAGAACTCCTGTCCAGAATCCTTAGTCTGAATCTAAGAATTTTTCTGTTATTCAATTTACAGAGTTGCTATCTGTATTCTTACTGAATAAAGACTTCTTCCATAGTAGACGTGTGCCCGCTGTATCATTTACAAGATAGGATTAATTCAGAAGACTAATCTGATATTTGTGTCTTCAAACAAAAGACAGTTGTGAGTAATTAGACATTTAGTAAAAGTAAATATTGTTGTATTTCTGCAATTTATTTTATATGTACATAAATGGTACCTTTAATCCAGGAACATGTAAGCACCTTTTCAGCATTTATTATGCTCCACAATTAAAACCATTTCAATGTTTTTACTCTTGTCCCATCATTTCTACATTGTTGTTACATGCCTTAAAGCAGACTAACACATGTTCAGTTTGCAAGCTGTCTTCTATTGCATGCACAGGTCTTCTGAACCCTTTCCTGCGTCTTCCTTCAGCTCTAAGTTCTCAGGCCCATTGCAGCCCTCTAAGCATGTCTGCTGGTTAGTCACTTTTGACCTGATGCCTTTTTTCTCTAGGGCTTTATGAATTAAGCTAATCCTTCCTCCCAACATGCTTCAAGAAAAGACCAATTAGCAGATCCATTCACTCCTAGACTTCTTCTCGGGAGATATTTTACCACTTGGTATTAAATGCATAGAGACATCAGGCTCCTCTCTTTGACTTTGTTCTCTGATCCAAATCTTGCAACACAGTGCCACAGACTTTTATAAAGCTACAGTATCTGTGTAGCCAACTTTAATTCAGTTACATTTTTAAAATGAAGGTAGGCTTCAGTAGTTTTATTCATGTGGAAGGCTACAGAGTGGCTCCTGTTCACTCACTGACTCACTCCTTTATTTTACTGTTGTGTTATAAAAGAAGTATTGCTGATCCTTAGTATCACTGTATCTTCAACTGGTGTAAAGGAACATAAGGACCTGAAGCAATATACAAGACAGCTTTATTCTCCTCTTATTTTATAACCCTCAATGGTAAGAAGTCAGCAGATAAAGTTCATTAGTATTTTTAGATCCTAATGGTGTTCTTACCCAAGTGTCCAGCTCTCAAAGTACTTTAAAGTCAGACAAATATAGTTAGGTACTAACATCAAAACAGATATATGAATTCTGCAAATGTAACTTGCAATCTAGATACCTAGTTAGATAAACTCAGTCTTCCTAATTCGTATGACGGAAGGTTACTTAACTTATAATTTAATCACATAACTTAATAGCACGCAAGTTGTTGTGTTTGGAAAAACGAGGGAGATGGATCTCTGTTTTTGATTAAAAAGGTATAATCACACCCAGTTGGGGTAAACTGAAGTTAGAAACATTAAACTTATGAAAAGGAACATTTTTTTTTTTTTCAGTAATGAGGATTATAAATCATTGGAGAAACTTCTACAGGGGTGTGGCACACCCTTCATACCTTGAAATGTTTATTTTTTTAATCTAAATACAGTTTAGCTCAGATGGACGTCAGCTGATTTCAGATATTATAGGGTAACATTCTTTGGCTTGCTGCACATGGAACCACTCAGAAATTATATTTCAATTTAATTGCAAATTCTGATATAAAAAAGTTAAAACAAATACTGAATTTTTCCATAGAGAAAATAAAATATTTACTTCTCAAGTGTTTAACCTTTTTGTCTCAGTAATGTTTCTGCATCATCTTGTACTGAATAAAAAGCTTAAAACCCCCTCAAAATGATAGATTCAAAAGAAAAAAATCACATTTTAATTTAATGCTTTTGGTATTGCTAAGATAAAAGGAAAAAAATAATCCAGTATGTCTTTTCATGCTTTAAAATTTTGTAAGTTAAGGGCAAAATATTTCAATTTTAATGAAACTGCCTTTGCTTAAGCTAACTTAGGCCTTTGAAAAAGATTCTGATTGATTTTAAGTGTGGAAGAGGCCAAGGTAGATGATGACAGCTGTCTGTTTGGGCTTGAAAATCTTTTCATTTTTAGTCTAATCCATGAACAGAGCTCCTCATATATGACATCATCTCTGTAAGACAATCATGATTTGGAAGAGAAGTTCAGCTTGTTCCTGCATGGCTGAAGTCAGTGTGGCTCCTGGTGGCAATTTCCAGGAAAGCAGATTAGGCTTTTTGAGCACAAGGTCACAAGCGAGCACTCGAGTAATGTTAGCATGGGCTTAACTTTAGTTTAGGCATGCCATGTGGACAATTTATGCAGTAAAACCCATTACCTCCGTGTGCAAGATTTTGTTGTAGGAGACTATAGGAAAATCTATATTATATTTGTTTTCTGGGGATTAGATTTACCTACAAGACTCCCTATCAGAAGTGAACCCTTCTTGATTTTCATGAAAAAATTGGGCTTGTAATTTCATGTAGGGAAAACCAGATAATTCCCTTTTCCCAGTTTCAGACAAAACTTAGCTGACAGGTATTTGGTTTTACTTCAGATTTGAGACATTTTTTTTAACGTCACATGCAAGCTCACACATCAGTAATCAAACTCAGAGTTATCTTCATTAAAGTTAAGTAAGTCTTTACATGCAAACTATTTTGATAGTTCAAATGCTGAGAAAATAAATATTTGATGACCACAGAGAACCTAAGCTAAACAACATATGACTAATTTTAAGAATAATTCCCTGATACTAGGCTGTTTGGTTAAAGGAATACATAAAGAAAGATGGAAATAACTGCTTTTGCCACCAACATTCTGCAAGACAGCAAAAAGCAGAAAGGATTAGTTTTGTTTTGTTTTGTTTTGTTTTGTTTTTTAAAATTCCAGTGACTACAAGAAATCTGTGGTTATTTTATGACTGCAAAGAAGAAGAATGTCTTCACTTATGAAAGCAGACCAAAAAGCTTCAGAATGAGAACATTAATCACTGCTGGTATTTTTCTTAGAAGGAATGATTAAAAGTCAGGTTCCGCTGCCTGTGTACAGCGTTTAAGGGCAAAGGAGGTGACTGAAGGAAATCTCTGAACATCATGATAGCAGTAAGAGGCATGCAAGGGGAAAATAGGACATCAGCCTACCATTAAAATAAGGCAATCCAGGACAACTTAACTGAAAACAGTCTTTTATATTACTGATAAAATATTTAAAATAAACAGGGCGGGGAGTGGAATAAAAAAAAATGTTAAACTGAAGATCCCTGTAGGGAACAAATTATCCTAAAAGAGGAAAGGTTATATTTATATAGAAATGTTTTTACAAAATCCAGCCCTTCTTGTGGTGGGGTTTCTTTTCCTGCCTAAACATAGTTATAAGGAGTACTATGAGCTCCTGTGTCATCTTCATGATGCTGAATACACACATCAGGGATTGTAACTATACTTGGAGGTGAACTGGCGATTTGTATGCCTGACCCACCTCTAGAATTTTTTGAAGTAGCCATTTGCATCTCAACTCCCTAAAACATCAAACCCAAATCTTTACTGCTACTCAAGCCTGTGAATTTTAGAGAAATGGAGGAAAGAATAAGGCCCATATTGAAGCAAATGTACTGTCAGAGAAAAATATGTTAGGTAACCACAGGCCAGGGTTTGGGTTCACACTATTACTTTGTTGTGAAGTAGAACTGATTTTACTTAAAAAATAAAACAAAAACCCCCCAGAAAATCTTTTAGAATTTAGACATTTATGAATTTTTTTTTCATAACCTGAGTTTTCCTGATCTTTAGAAAACAAACAAAAATAAAGAGGGCTTCCTTTCCTCATTAAAGATGATACATGGCAAGTAGCCAAAACCCAGAAAAGAAGCACTATATTTCTGTTTCTATGTTATGTGTTTGCAAGTACTAAATCTGCAAGTAGGAAGAACCATGTTTCCCCAGACAGAGATATTTGTACTCACTGTGATGATAAAAAAAGACATTGCTGTGAAAGCGTTGCAGCAGCTGACCAGTAAATGTGACCAATTTCAATTACATTCTTTTGGCCACAGATTTTTTTGAAGTTTGACTGGGCACCTCATGTCCTTTATGAATTAGTTATACAGTGATTCACTATGGAGAGGAAAATCCCTCTCTCACAACCTTAAGAATTCATTCTTTTCAGGATTTTTTTTTCTTTTTTTTTTCTGGGTATGTGATTTTTACCCATTCATAAACATCTCTAATGTATATACATTTTTGTTTTAGCCTCTCACTTTCAACACTGTGAAAGTTGGCTTTCATTTACACAAATAGCACTAAAAAGTCAAAGGATGAAAAATGTGTTGTTCGTGGGTTTTTTTTTTTTTTTTCAAATCTAAAAAAACCCCCACATCCATAGTTTTGGTGATGGTGAGAATAACCCTTGCAGTTATCTTCCGTCAGATACTGGTGTTAATGGAAGCTGTAGCTGTACATGTGGAACTGTTTCTTCCGGGGTGAAAAACAAAAAAACTGTTCAGAATGGAAGCATAAAATAACAGATCTCTCTTGCTTCATATCACCTTAGAGACAGACTCTCATGACTGAAGCCAATAGCCAGTAGTCTTATATGGAGCCAGAGCTGTTTTTTTTTCTTTCTTCCTTTTCTATTTTAGAATTAACATCTGCTTTGCCCATGATGTAAGTATATGTGTGAGTGCATGTGTTCGTGAAATATGCATGGCTGTATGCCTGTGAATACATATAGCAATGTAAAAAAAACAGATTTAAATGGAATGGGTGAATTGTACTTATCAGAATGTTTTGGGTTTTTTTTCATGGTTTCACTGGTGTCTTATAATTTTGAGTTATTTTTTCAAAAGAATTAATAAAAGGAAGGCCCAACAAAAAACTTTGCCAAAAGGCCTTTTCTAAAACACTAAAATAAATGACAGTGACATGTTGAGCCCTTAAAAGCTGTTAGTTTTGAGTAGAAAAGCTCATGACTGTAGCTGATGTGTTAGTGAAAAAGCATCATCTACCTGCTTGTGCATTAAAAACATCTTTGTCCTAAATATGAAGGGATTTCAAGAAAATGCATTTTTACTTAAATAAAGGAAAAAAAGTCATCACTGTATGAGCTCAAAACGCAGACTGGTTTTGTCTGTTACAAGATTATAACAAAAGCTCTCATCCTCCAGTATGTTTTAGTGTGTTGGATACTAGGTGCCACTTTTGTCCATTCAGCGCAAAGTATTACTGAAATTATTTATTTTTTTAAATGTTTCTCTTTCTACTGCCTTATATCAAAAAGTATCACTGCTATTGGCTGAAGAATTAACTGTCTTTGCAAAAGTAACTGAATTGTTTGCTGAGATATTTGGTGAGCTTCCGAGGAAACGAAAAGCCACAAGTGTTTAGGATATTTCCGTTTGGCAGTTAGTTGATGACTGCAACAAAGGTGGTATACTGCAATGAGATTTTATTTAACTAGGTTTGGACATGAATAACAGTGAAGATGCCATGGCATGGACTTCAGTGAGAGGCAGAAGTCTCAGGTTCTTATTCGAAACGCTCAGCTAGCCTGAAGTCCATATAGGCATGTTGGTGATCGTAGGGTTTCTTGGGGTAGTTAAGTGAAGGTAGCTCTGCAACGAAAGCACGGCTGCATTCAGACCTCCCACCTACAGTACTTTGGCATTAAGGAGACATTTACATTTTGAAGAATTATTGCTTGTGAAATTTGATCTTCAACTTCAACTTATATATTCCTAGGTGTCACTCTCTGTTGACTCATGCTCTAGAAAATTATTATTAAGGTCATCTAGGGATACGCAAGAGGATGGCAGCAAGTTGGTTGTGGTTTAAATAATAATTCCCCAAAATTTCTGATTGTCAGCATCAGCGAAAGTCCCAGGCAGAACAGTCTCTTACCTTATTTTGCTTTAACATTCAGGTTTCTTAGCATCTAAATTTATCAAATAACAAACTGTCTGCTTAAAAGGAAGTTCTTGATGGATTCACTAAGTCACAAGTCTATCCTGATTTTTGTCAATGGAACTTGAGTGTGGAGAATCTTGTTTTTAATATCTCAAACAATCTTCATGCTGAACTGGCAATTGGAACAGACTTTCAATATAACCGCATCTAGGTTTTCTAGACATTCAATGTAAGCAAGGGAAGGACTGGAAAAGGAGGAGAAATGTAATTGTCTGGTTTTCCTCATGTTCTCTTGCATCATGTGATACTGTCAGAAGTGTGAAGTCTCCTGTCAGACAGAGGCTGTGTCTGCCTGTGACAGCACACTGTGTGCCTCACAGGAGAGTTTCTTACTGAGGCTTCTTCTGAGCCTCTGACATCTGTTCCCCTACTTGGAATAACTCCTCTGCCTCCATATATTTCTGTAATGTCTTTTGGAAACATTCCACAGGCCTGCATTAAAATTTTCTTGGCCTAGTGACCAGTCACATATAATTAATCTTAAAAAAAAGAAATTGTATATTTGAAGGCAGCTGAGAAAGTACCGCCAGGTAGGACTGGGTCGCAGATGTGCGCTGGCTGTTTGTCTTGAGGTTTTTCAGGAACAATGTGATTTGTGATGAAGCTGCCATGAAATAATTGACTTGCAATGATGTGTGCTGAGTCAGGTGAGGCATGCCTCCTTATGCTAAGAAATAGATAGCTTGTCAAAGCAAGCACAGAGCTTGATCCCTTCCCCTTTTACAATGGTAAGGCTAGGTATACACACGGGGAGATAAAATAGTTTAGGGGTAAACTGGTTCTGAGTAGCATGGTTGTGGTCCCAACACTAAACATATTTGTACTGAAAACTGTCTTCAGCTTTTTTGATACAAAGAGAGTGCCCTTTCTTGTGTATCCTACTTAGTTGGTCCATAATGTAGTGCTAGATCCTCTCTGGGGTAGGAGAGAACATGCCCTTGTATTTATATTTAGCTTCATCTTTCAGTCTTTGCTGCAGGAGAGTCATTTGTTAGTGCAAGTTTTCTACCAAGTCTGCTCGCTATTTTCCAAATACACACTCAACATCACTTCTTCTGACACCCACCTCCGCATACTTGAGCATTTAATGGTTTACAATTAGCATGCCATCTTGTGACTTCAGAACCCCTGAGAGCTAGAATGAATATTTATCATTATCAAATCACCATAAGTTTAACCACCAAAATGATGCAGGTACTACATTTCCCGTTTGTTTTATTCTTTTTTTGGTAGACTCATTGCTGTAAAAGCACAAAAAGAAAGGGAAAAGCTCACTGATCCAGCTTAATGACAATATCTTCAAAATCTACCAGTTTTTTGTTTGGTGATAACTTATTTCTCATAAGCTGTGTTATACAGAGCACCTGTAAGCAAGCCAAGCCTAGCATGGAACAATTTGTTTAAGATGTGATTTTTATCACAATGGAGAAAACAACTCAAAAACATATTATTGCAGATCAGGACTGAGTATGTCCTAATTTTAAATGCACATGAGTTACCAGCTGCTAACCATGGTGCAGAGCTGCTGGACTGAGCCCCTGGTCATGAGTGGGGCAGTGCCTGCCGTGAGCCTAATTTCCAGCTCCCACCTCTGCTCTCCTTCCCTTCATCGTTCCCTGTCCCCAGGTGCTGGATATCACACTTGATAGCTGTTAGGCAGAAGACAAATGGATACTTATCATCACTGGCACAGTGCAGTTTGTATTAATTGTTTTATTCCTCAAATTAAGTTCTGGGATGACTGGGTACAACCTTAGTTTTACAGATCTGAGGACAGACAAAAGAGGCTTAGCACAGTTTGGTGCTAAGACTTTTTTCTTTTTTCCCCCAGAGTAGTTAAAGAACTTCTTTCCAGCAGTGCCATCTTAATGTCTTTAAAATGTGTGACAGGTGCAAACCCTTAATTTAATTTCCTCTGTCATGTATAAATTAGGGAATAGGTACAATAGGACAGGGTACAATTATTGCTATCTGTTCCTAGTTGAGCTACCTGAAGTCAGTCTGTCTGTTGCCCGTTCATAAGTCCTATTAATTGACCGGTTTTGAACACATTTCCTTTTTGGTAAGAAGATGGTTAGCTCTCATTTCCTTGTACAAAAGTTAGATTAATCATAATTTTAGCAAAGGAAAATTTAGACAAAGAAGGATAGCAAACATTTTAGAAACCAGTAACAGGGGACAATCGGTCATCATGCCAAATCAGTCAGAAATGCTGACAGGGCAAAACACATAGACACTATTTGTTCTTATGATTCACAGCCATAAATCCTCCAGGGGCATTAGGTGTCTGAACCATCTGCCCTTTGGCACCTCAGCAGCAAATGGTAAATCCATTGGTACCATGTACGAGACATCTGTTCTCAAACCCTCTTTCATCTTGATTTGGGAACTCTGTCTTTTTTCACACTTCATAAGATTATCCTAACTGCTTGCCTTAAAACCTGTCCTTTTAGTACCTCTGCTAGCTTTTTTTTTTTTTTTTGAGGAATAATTATTCCTTATTCAGTTTTCTGGCTCCAATGAATCCTTTTCCTAGACACTCATCTCTCTCTGTGTCTGGGCACTTAGCCCAGGCTGTAGATTTCAAAGGCAGCGGGGTGCTGAGAGGTTAGACACCGTAATGTGGTAAGTACCTTTGTGGATCTAGCATTTCATCATTAACTGAAAATTGATACTCTGTTATTTGTTTGAACAACAGCTGTATATGCAATATAAAGATAAGGGTGTACACAAAGTGTTTTGTGCATTGGAGATAGCTTACACAATTCATTATAAATGTAGCAACAAGGCTGAATTGCATTTTATTTTGTTCCTGTTAGCACTTAACACATTCTTCAATGTAGAGATGCTAAGATGTACAGTACCGTCATGACTGAACTTGCTGCTGCAATGATGGAATGGTGTTTCTTCTACACCATCTTGACTGAAAATAGCTTTTTTAGAGAGTGCAGTTTTTCATTGCTTGATGTCCCTTCCACACGGAATGTAGATGGCTGTATATAGTGTATTATATGTACACATTTTGTAACATTTGCATTTGAGTTTTCTGTGGAAATTTTTTTTTTTTTCCTAAGGGTCATTGCATGAATAGAAATGGTTGGAAAATGTACTCTCAAAATTTATGATGTAACAATCTATTTCTTTATGTCATTTTTTAGGATCTGTTTTACTTTTTCTGCCCGAATGACTTTGGGGACAGTTGAAAGCTTGGCACAGTTTTTCAGGGTTTTTTTTTTCCTTTTTAACAATGAATTGCTGTTTGTTAAATTTACAGGATGACTGCTAAATATTTCTCTTACATTTCAGACCTGTTACTTGAGAAAGAGTTTGCAGTAAAGGGCTTTTTGAGTGTCTATCACAATAGCTTAATATCACTTTAGAAAACTGGCTAAAGCTTTTCATAGTACAGTGTCCATCTTTTCATTACTAGATTGTCAAAGATATCTGGTGAATATGAGGGTGACCTGCTATATGGGCTCATCTGTTGTTATTGGCAAATTAGCTGTCCGTCATGGGGAGCCAGGCTGTTCATAAAAACGTGAAGAAATGTGTTGCCAGAGAAAGGCACTCTATTTCATTTTAAAGCAGATAAGACTAAATTATTTATGTTATGTCTTCATACTATTTATAGATGGTAAAGAAATGTGTACAAACAATTTTTGTTAGAAATGGCAGATGTTCTGATTTGCAAATATTATGTCTTTCATATAAAGCAAAAAAGAATGTGGGATAAATCTATATGATAGTATGCATCTCTCCATCTAATAAAATAATAATGTAACTTCCCCAAAAATTGATGCATAGCTAAAAAAGGTGGTATGTTTGCCTGTGACTAAAACTGGCTGATTTCATTTGCAAGCTGTTATTCTTATACTGTCAGTTGATAATTCCATGCTTCATTATGCCATGTCTAAACTTGATTCCAACTTAGGATCTGCCTCTGCAGAGAACTGTTGATGTCAATGAGATTCTACAGAGGCAGAACAAAATCTGATAATGAATCCTCAGGATCTTCTAAATATTACATATGAGTAAAAGAAATAAAAAAGGCTTCATAAATACCTTTATTTTGTTTGTTTTGCTTAAAGATTAAATACATTCAGCTTAAGACAGCTAACACAAGCGAACTTTGAAATTTCTTCATGTAGCTCTGCATCCCAAACTGCATCTGGCTGGACACCTGTTTTTGTTCAAATCCTGTCACTGACAGTGTATATCAACCTAATTTGTAAAGTACTTAGGAAAAACATAAGGTTCATACTTTGATAGGTCTGACAAAACTGTTGAGAAAGTTGGAGAGCCTCTCCATCTACAACATAGCTATCTAACTATGACTTTAGTTGTCTAATTACCTTTAATATGGAGGTATGTATATGCCCTGAATGATTTATACATGAGAAAATAAATACTGGCATTCATTAAAAATAGAAAAGCTCTTTTAAAGCACATTCTTATTCTCACTCATGCTGAAGGCAATCTTTGCTGTGGAAGTATTTAGATGCAGACATACAAACATTATCATTTGCTTTGCCTTTCCCTAGTAACATGTCACTTTTTGTTAGAAATAAACATTTTCTCATTTTCTTCATTTCCTGGTTTTATTAATGATTAGATTCTCCATAAGAGGCTCTTATTTTGGGAGTAAAAGGCAACAGCAAATATTGGTGGGAGTTAGATGTAACAATGCGAATCAGGCAATGGTTCTTAAGAAAAAATAATTAAAGTAAACAAATCAGCAAACAGTCACACAAAGATGATCTGTGGTATAGGAAGTTGGTGCCAATCTGGACTAAATATTTCATGAAACAGGCTCAAGGAATTTCTCTCCTTGTCTGTTCAAATATTGATCACAGTGTTGTAACTGGGAAGTAGAGATTCCCCTGAACTGGTATATGAAAACCGTTAGAAATCACTGAATTTTTGTAGGAATTTGTCTCTATTTGCAGGACAGGTAAAATGTAAAGGTTTCAATAAGCACTTTCCTCCTTCTGTCAGGAAGAGATATAAATATCGTCTCTGAGTTTGTGTTCATTTGCTGATTAGTAATTTAGAATATTCACTGACAACCCAAACCCTCTTAAATAATTAAGACAACTTAATTAAGAATGTCGTAATAACAATTAGAAGTGATATGTATGTATTCGTTCATAAAAGAACATTTCAAGTTCTCTACTTGATTCTGTAACCACAGCATTTATTGTTAACCTTATACTCGCTGCTGAAAAAGGAGAAGTGTATGATAGTACCTGATACCAAAGAGCCTCATTGCAAACGTAGGATAACTGTCAAATTATGGCTCCATGGTTAAACGCAATCCTGTGGCAAGGCTGGGTTCTCAGCTGCCATAGGTTGGGGTAGGTCTGTGGAACTCTGTCCAGCTGAGCTGGAGTATAGTGCTTGAGGCACTGGCTAGGATGTTGTTTTAAATTTTATATATAAAAAAAATAAAGTAACAGCTACCTGAGTTGAACTTTTTTATGCAGTATGAGTGCCTAAGTTTGTACAGTGCATATTTCAAAATAAACAGATAAGGTAACTTTTGTCTGTGTTGCTGTATTGCAGATTAGCATCATGTTTTCTTTGCCTGCCTGGTGAACCATGGATTACCTGAAGTGTTGATATTTAACGTGCTAAAATTATCTTTTTTTTCCCTTTAAATTTTTCTTAGGAGGTGTTTGCATTGCTCAGTCACTCAAAATCCCTCGGGAACCAAGACCAGGAGAATTTGAAAAGATCATCAAGCGCTTGTTGGAAACTCCAAATGCTCGAGCAGTGATCATGTTTGCGAATGAAGATGATATTAGGTGCCTATTTCCTAATTTTGTGTGTTAAAGACATTCTCTCTTCACAGAGGTGCTCAATTGGCTGACGCAGAATAGAGCAACACAGGAGGTTTCAGATTTAATCCCTTGAAAAAATTCTTGGAACTCTGGTGATAAGAAATTGAGTTGCAACTGTATAGTGGGCTGGTCCTTTATTCTGTGGAGATCTAACCTGTTCCCAGTTCCTAAGAGTGCAGCTCCAGTAGGTTGTTATTTGGTGACTGAAAAGGAAGAAACCAATAAGAATTCTAGAAAAACATGGCTAAAGATGAAACAAATTAACTTGTATGGTACTGTATCTTGAGTTCACTACAGCTGTTGTTGAATTTGCTTTAGACTGTGAAAACTATTGACTAATTGGTTAGTGAGAGCCTACTTATGCATAGCCAGAATTAATGCTAGGGATTCTCAAGTTCTTTGTAAATGGAATTTGTTTAATTGGCTGTTTGTTGTTTATTTGCAGGCGAATACTGGAAGCAGCCAAAAAAGCTAATCAATCTGGACATTTCCTCTGGATTGGCTCAGATAGTTGGGGGTCAAAAATTTCACCAGTTCAGCAGCAGGAGGAGATTGCAGAAGGAGCAGTAACCATTCTGCCCAAAAGAACATCAATAGATGGTAGGAATGCACATGGCACAAACCCCTCATTTTCTGACAATGTTCAAGCACCCTGGCGCTCTTAAAAAAGCAATTAAAAAATCACATAGTCCTTGATTACAGGGAAATCAGGGAAAACTTGAGTTGGCCTGATCCAATATTTATTTAATGTCTCTATTGAGATGAGGAGATGCTGAATCTGCAATTAGGCAGTCTTATAATTGTCTAATAACTAGAGCAAATGTGGTGGAGAGCTTCTTACCCATAGCCTGGTGGTTCTTTGGGACAAAAAAGGAGAGTATCAAATGGATGATAATTTAACACATTCTCCTGGGAGGAGATCCATCTAAGCTCTGCTTTTCTTTCCTAAGCTTACTTTAAAAAGCCACTATATTAACATTTTCTGACTTGGTGGATGAAGTGGAAGCTGTTAGTTTGAATCAGCTTATTCCTGGGATGGTACTGGACATAGTAACATCTCTTACTGTCTGGGTAAGTGCTCTAAACTAGTAAACAACTAGAAAAACTGAGCACTATTGATGCTACTTGGAGAATTCAGCCACATGGAAACATTTGTAAAGAGCTTAATCCAGATGGTATGTGTTAGTCATGATTTCATTATGGCTGTTGGGTTGTAGGGATAAGGCTGGTGCCAAATCTGACCAGGTCTCAGTAGAAATCTTTAGTTTCTTAACTAGGGTCATTAAACATATAAATAGAAGCAGAATTTTAGGCATCCTGGAAGCCCTCCGGTTCAACAGGGAGGTACCTGGTGATTTCAAATGGCCTTGAAATGATATTTGTTTGGGTCACAGTCTTTGACTAAGTAGTGATTATAGAATTTCTTGTAGGTACCCAATTCTTTATTTGGGATATCTGTGTGTTAAAAATTTCCCTAACTGTCTGTATTGCATTTTTTAAATTATAGAATTCTGCAGGAGCTTTAGAGACTCTTTAACTGCTGTATTTAAAAAAAATCTTATTCTACAGCAAATATGGGATAATAAAAAATATACTATTTTTTAATCCTTAGATACCACTATGCTCATAAAATATCTTATTATAGTAGGTTTTAACTCAAGCTTTTTCTTGTTCTGATGTTTATACAAAGTTTATTATTGTATTTACATTACTATTTTTATACTGTATAATATTTTAATGCTTCTTTCACTTCTTTTAAATGTAGGATTTGATAGATATTTTCGGAGCCGAACACTTGCTAACAATCGAAGAAATGTATGGTTTGCAGAATTTTGGGAGGAGAACTTTGGATGCAAGTTAGGATCCCACGGAAAAAGAAATAGCAATATCAAGAAATGCACAGGTAACTGTGAAAGTAAAACATTATCTGTAAGTTGTTCAATGGAGTGCAGGAACAGAACTTCTTTCTTTTCATCCGTTTTCTGGCCGCCTTCAATTCTCCAATACAAATTATTGTGTTGTAAGAAAAGTATGACATTTTTTCTCAAACCTGAACAAAAAATTCATGGGCAATGTTTGAGAAGTTAGTAGCTAATTTGCACAGATCCAACGATGGTACAGATTTTGTTAAAGACCTGTGGCTGTGGTTCAATTCCATTCATGTTTTCAATGACCTCCTCTCTCACCTCATCTATAGTTGTCAATACAATTTTTTTAGGGAACAGGCACATCACAGTAATTCTCATATTGTTATCTCTGAAGCTTATACAGAGAAAATTAAATTTCTGTTTAAACTAATGAGGTCTTGATGATAGATCAAGTCATGAACTCCTTATTTAGTTTACAAACTGTGTTTGAGGATGAAATAAAAATCAAATCAATATGTCCTTTTTACTTGTCCTCATGTCAAAAGGAACTCTAGGTTTCTTTATCATACTATAAAGCTGAAAGTCTCTGTGAAGTTTGAGCAAAAACTCTATATAACTGGCACTGGTGTTCTCAAACCTGCTTGCTCAGGCATCATACCCAGCCACAATTGTCACGACAGGTAATACAGCAGTCGCATCAGTAGATCTGAGTTTCATCTCACCTATGAGATGTTGGCTTTTTGTTGTTCCTTGCAGGGTTTACTGGTTACAAGGTTTTAAAGGCTCACTCACAGAAGACTAAAGATTGTTACCTTTAGGATCCTGTGATTACAGCAGACTGTTCATGTTACTTTTTGTACAGGTAGTTTTTCCTAATGTCAGGGCTCCCAGTGTCATTTGCTTAATTACTGCCACCACCCCTAGCAGCATTGGTAGCAACCACCATCTATGCGACTAGTGGCAGCAGTAATACCCAGTGTTCTGCGCTGCTTACGTAAGTCACCCATGTGCATTGATTTCCCTACCAGTGTTTGCTTTCACCAACTATTTTCCACATGGAACATGAACTTCTCGTGCTGTTCCAAGTTTTCTGGCTGCCTGGTGACACCGTCATGCAGCTGTTGTTAGGGGGGTGTGCTTCCAAACTTTCTGCAAACAAAAGCTGCACACCAGCACCACCCTTCTCCTGGGTTTGTCAGACAGATGAACCGTGCAGTTTCCATCCACATGCGCTGTTAATCCTGCGCTTCCTGAACCATCAGATTTATTGTGTGTGTATAGTGCCATCGATTCAAAGACTTACTGCACTGGGCTTCACAATGCACAGATATATCTCACACAGAAATATGGAAGCCATGTGTGCACTCTCTCATTTCAACAACAGCGCCTTGTTTTCTGCCTTTTACCGCGTACTCCACAAAGAAAAGGAGGATATTCAGTTCCTCACTGAGCTAAATGATAGCTCATTACTCTAATCCTTTACTCCTTGGCCTTGATTCATTCAGCAGTAAGTCATGGCTGGGTAGTTACCCACGTCTGGGAAAGGATTATTTTGTTTTTACTATTTTAAGTGGAAAATAGATGCATTTTTGAAGTTCTTCAGGTGGAATGAGTGGTGTATGTGCTGTAGTTTGGGAAGCTCTAAATGTTACCACAGATGGTTGTATGACTTGTTTCAGCCTCATCACATCTGTCAAATTGAATTACCAAATGAAAAATAGTGCATAAAATGCATAGGCCATGCCTTGATAGATTCAAAGTAATTTGCTGTTTGAAATGGATATCTGTATACTTTATGAAACAAAAATGTGGTATGGTCTCTGTGCCTGAAAACAGAAAAACCCCATATTTTCTGCACAGATTAAGTTAACATAGTATCAAGGGATGGGATTAAGATGTGGGCAGTCTCATATGAAGGTTGCACAGGCATTTTCACCTGCAGGGGAAAAAGCTATAAATTCTTCTACAAGTAAGAGTACCTACGAGTGATAGGACCCTTGACTAAAACCACTTAAAGGTGGCTTACTACAATAGAAAAGACACTTGGACAACAGCAGACCTGAAAGAAGATGGTGATTCATCATGATCACTATGCTTACCTTACTCAAATTTAAAGAGTTGGATAAAAAGAACACCAACAAAATGTGTTCATTTTAAGTAAAATGAATCAAGAGATGAGTGTGGAAGTTCAAAATAAACCTCTTGTGATTTAAGGAGAATGTGTGAATTTCCCCTCCTCCCCCCCAACCCCAAGTCTAGACCAAGAGAATCACAAAAAGCATCTTGACCCACCCCAGTTCATTTGTCGTGGCCTCCCATGCACAAAAGAGAGGCAGCAATAAAATCCTGGCTGGTTCTTCATACCACAGCCCTGAAAGCAGACGAGTCAGCCTGCCGTGATCTTCTTCATCTGCTAAAGATTAAAGAGGAGAATATCCCATCTGTGAATATAGCTTTCCCCTGAAAGGCCAAAGATGTTACTTCATGGCCAAGTGTGCCCTGAAATAATGGTGGTAGATGAAAGAAATGAATGAACCCCCAAATTTCAATAAGAATATAGGAGCTGTTATGTTCAATTTTTTATAACTTCATATTGAAGGCACTGATCCTTGGCCTATCCCAGTCGCTGGTTTTCTTTGAAACTTTTTGTGTACTTTCTCAGTCCTAAATTTTAGCTCAATACTTAAAAGGAATGTATTCTCATTTCTAGTTCAGGACTTGAAGACTGAACTTATAAACACCATTTATGCCAATTTTCCCATATTTTACCTGGGCACTGCAGATAATAAGATCCTCTTTGTCTTTTGCCCACCAGTCCAATTCATATATTGTGTCAATATCCACTGATACACTGAAAGAAATCCAAAAGTTTGAGATACAACTATAATCTGAAAATCTTCCTCTCCAAAGATATTAAAAGGCAAATTGATAGGTAAAAGTTTTCTCAGTTTTGAGATGTGTTTTGTTAGGCATTCCTGTTTATCTTAGCTAGGAGGTACTTGAATCTTTTTCTCATATGACATTTGTAATTCCTAACAACAACAAAACAGATATCCCTGTTCCCTATTTAGTCAAGTTATCTGTTCATAGCTTTAGATTTTTACTACCTGCAGTCAGGATGCTACCAATCTAATCCAATTTCAAGCTTTTTTTTTCCTACAAAGATACTAGAAAATGTTTCATAGCAAAGAATGTTTCTCTTTTCTTTTTCATGTAAAATCAACATTCTTTTTAGCATGGAAACTCCTGAAAGCAGTTTCCTGTCTTTCAAGGTTAAGAATTACGAAAGGGCATAAATGTTATTACCTCCTTATACATACCTCCTGTTCTTATACATTACTGATTATTATAGTCTAGTGTTGTAATGGCTTAAACAATTTATTTAAAGAAAACTGCTATTTTAATACTGTTTAAAAATACTGTTTGTTTGTGGTTGGCATTGCTTCTTATTCCTAAAATAATTTGTGCTTTGGAGATACATAAAATAATAACTTTCTCTGGAGTTTGCCTGATCATTTTCTTTCTGATTTTTGCCAATTTACAGAAAGCAATGATTCGCCAAAACTTTGAAAAAGTAATTGCTTTGCCCCTATTGGTTTGCAACTAGCTCTATGTGTTTCTGAATGTGACTGTGCATTGATCAAAACATCAAGATTAAAATAGTTCATTGAAAAATATTAGAGACTTTTTTGTTCTGACCTTTCTGGAACTAAAAAAAAATAATAATCAAATTAGGCCATTAACTGAATAAACATGAAAAAATTATTCAATGAATACCCTTATACTTTTTCTAATTGGGGAATGGGAAAGGCATCTGCAGAGAAAAGTTGTTTGTCTTACTACAACAAAACAGAAAAGAATGGAGCACTGCAAGGATTGAACTGTCTGTAGAGGTTACAAGAAGTCTTACTACATACTTACATATTTACATATTTATTCAAGGTGCAGGTTTTCTATATTCAATAAAAAGATCTTTAGTGAGACATGAATCTTTCAGGGATCTTCAACAGCCTTCCTTTAGCACTGGAATCTCTTTGTGGGAATGAGAAGTGAGAAGAGAAGCTTTTAACTCTTTCCTGTGCCCCAGCAGAAAAAAGTAAAGACAGAGACAGCATTCATCCTTTGCTTACCTACATTCTTCAAGAGCAAGGGCTTGCATCGTTGTTGTGGGAGATGGCAGAGACGGTATGCCTCTTGCTCTGCTTTAAATATAACATCCTGGAGAATTTTCCCATACACTCACCTTCCTGCTTGACTCAATTGTTGGGCCAAGTTTGTGGAAGCTGAAGATTTAGCATTACTTAGAAACATTGTGGACTGACCAGATATATTCCTGGTATTGTGTTGTTAACTTCAGCTCTTGGTTGTTGAGTTATTAATTGTCAGTCCCACCTTAAGGTAAGTTTTTAGACCTTGTGTTTCTTAAGACATGTAGAAAAGTATGAATAGAGAGATTTGAAAATGAAACAAAGATATCCCAGAGTCCTCTTTAAAAATTGCGTTGAATTGTGGGGCTGAAAATATGCAACATCACTCTCAGGAGACCAAACCACAGTGACAGAAAAAGAAAGCGGTATTAATGATGAAAAGCTAAGGGAGAAAAGTAAGAATTAAATTAAATATACTCAGATTTGCTTCCATTAAGCTCGCAGAGTGTTAATATTTGATTTCATTCTAACAAATTCTGAAGAAGTCCTCTTTACATATATATGTGCGTACACATGTAGATACTTGTGTTTACATACATAAACAGATAGAAATCTAACATGAAGTAAAGTTGCTTACTGTATCACGTTTTAATGTGTGCAATCGTAGCCTCAAATTCAAATCTGACATAAGAAGATCCAGTTCCATTGAGATTTGTTCCGAATTTTCCCCATAGTATCCCTTCAAGGCATGCATTTATCATAGTATTTGCAGTCGTTGAACAACAAAATGTGGCCTTTCAATAAAACCTCAACAAAAATGTCAATTAAAAAAGCTCCTTCATGCACATCCCTACAGAAGTAGTCTCTTGCCCTGTTTTGTATGGTTAGCATTTTAACTACTCTGCAAACCTAATCAGCCTTTAACTGCCTATAATGACTGACTGCGCTGCTAAAAATAAAGATGGAAGAGTTCCCAAAAGCATATAGAGACCTGTGTAAATTAGTCTAATTTCAATTTGCTGTATCAAACTGAACTATTTGTTTCACTGAAAAAAAAAAAATCACAGTGCAGTATAATAGACGTCAGGCATACCTAGGAACTTTACATTATTTAATTTTTTTCTCTTAACTAACCTCTTCAAAAATACAATTGCATGTAGAAATATTAATAGAAAGAAGTAGATTTCCTCATGTGTGTATGGAGCCACATTCTGAAAAAATTATAGAACAAATTGAAAATTTTAGTAGCAGAATGTGAATCTTGCAGAGGTGCAGTGCATTGCTATTTAGTTTGAGTAATGGTTCCATTACCATAAAATCACTCCTAAAGAGACCTACACAAAGTTTAAAAAAAAATTAGCACAGATGCAGTTAAGACACATAGTAAGTTGTACCACAGTTCCCAAAAGGCACTAAGGCTCAGGAGGGACTGTTTTTGAGCACACAGAAAGAAGCGTATGCTCTCCCTCTTTGTGTGAGTCGAGTTTTGTGACCAGTATGTTTAGGCATGAGGTCAAAAAGGCAATTCTTATTCTTTCTCTTCTTTTGCTGTTTGCCGTTTTCTTGATTCTCTTTTGAAAAGTAGCTTATAAACACGTTGCAGAATGATTTTTGACTTTTTATTTATATTTCTAAAATGTCTATTGCTGTTTTGTGTAAGTACATGTAAAAACCACAGTAGTCAGATTTGCAGCATGATAAGCAGGAGCCAAGTTGACTGTTGAATCTTTGCTTTTAGAGCATGATCATTTTCAATACATTGAATAATTATTCACCTGTGAAATGCCCCTAGTTTATAAGTAATTGTTCACCTTTTGTGGAAGGGAGTTCAGACTGGTCATCTGTAAACAGATGCAGATGTGTTTTAATCTACCGAGTAGAATTTTATTGCAGAAATAGACCCAGCAAAATCAATGGGGCATACATAATGGGCTGTAGTATAAATCAGTGTAGAAAAGGAGGTCAGAATTTGGCTTTTAGTGGATAAGTGTATCCATTAAATGTACCAATTATAGTTCAATATTTCCAAAATATTACTTGTATCCAATATTTGAGATAGGTGTTTTTGTATGGAGGGTTCTTATGAAAGGTCAGGTAGAAGCACAAGTGTCCCCGATTTGTGGTAAAATCGGAGTACAGGGGAGGAGAGGTATATTTGTTACGTTGAATTTACACTGGTTTAACTGCATGGCTGGGCATAATGATTTTGACCCACATTCTAGCTCTGGACGAGTACATGTTCAGGTTTTGCAGGTTTGCCCTTGGGTGGAGCTCATGAGGCAGGATTTACTTAATTCTTTAGCTTCTGTCAGGCCACCTCCACATGTCTTATTAAGCTGCTTAGACTGGTATGACTTACCCTGTGAGGAAGCCTGTCTTTCTTTATGGACTGCAAATAGACCTAGATGACTAATTTGGATCAGGTGCCCCATATTTAGATGGCTGAAGTCAAGTGAAATGAATCCCATTCCATGGTTGTGTGGATCACCATCTTCTCAACATAACAATCTGCCTTCACAGTTCATGCAAGTTCCTGGTGATAACTCTAATATTTGCTTGTATTAGTTATGAGTATATTACTTAAATGTTTAGGGGTAATTTAGCATCCTTACAGGTATTTTCACAGATAGAAACAAAAGGGAAGGTAATACATGGTAGTCCTCTGTACATAGATTATCAGCAACTATTCCTCAGATCTCGGTATGCGACTATTTTGCTATTGATAATACCATAGATTTTCAGGATGCAATATCCTGTTGAATTATGCAAAATATTTCAAAGGGACTTGTTGACGAAGGTTTATATTTCAGGTTTATATTTAGGCTTTGTTTTAAAATGAAATATTTAATTATTCTGGCCAAGATCCTTTTATTCTGTGATGAGATAATCCCAGGAGACAGACAAATTAAGGCTTTAAAATCTTTGATGAATCTACATAATGTACGTGATCTGTCACTGAGGCAAAAGCAGCTGGTATTGCGATCTCGCGTGCCACGTACACTGTGGAAAATAAGTTGCTTTCAATTTGTTGAAGTGATACTGGGGGATAAGGTGTGCTTCCATTAGTGGTATCTTCAACTATAACAGTAAATAATGGGTGATTAATGCTGTGGGTTTTTTCTACTGTATCTCCAGCATTTGCTGAAATTTTGGCAGTCAAGGATGATCTTAGTTGATTTGTTACTGTCTTAGTTAAAATTCAAGACAGTGAAAGGGAAGGTCTATGCACTACATACATTCCACCTGACCCCAGAAAATAATTAGACCCAAATGCTTTCTAAAGCTCTGCAGTCACGGGGCAGGTGGTGTGCTGAGGCCATGGTCTACCACGCTGTTCAGTTTTCCCTTTCTTCCCATCTGTTCCCTGCTTTTCCTTGTGCTGAAGTATAAACTCTTTGGGTCAGAAATTGCATTTTTCAGTTGTTTTTTTTTTTTTTTTCTTTTGAACAGTTCTGTTCCTGTTTTATTCTTTCAAGCAAAGAAGAAGAAAAACTAGCTGGCATTTGCACATGCCATAAACTTGTTCAGAGGAGGCCAGTGGAATTTAAGTGCCATGCAAGCTTTGTTTAGCTTAGAAAATAAGGGTGCTTTTTCACTTTCAGTGTTCAATTCTGAGTATTGGTAGACTTTTTCCTGAGTTGTACCCTTGAAAGAGCAGTTCTTCAGAGACTCTCAGATAGATCAACAATTATTCTCCCGTCTTGAAATGAACAAATAATTTCCAGCACCAGAAGCACTTCAAGGTAACATTTTAAATTGTATCTTCCTGTGACTTTTGAAACTACAGCAAACAAGAAACAAATTCATTTTATTCCTTTTAAATTTTGAAAAAGAGCTTGAGACTCAAGAAGTGGCAGTTTTACAAAAATTGTAATGTTGGCTCAGAGAGTGATAGAATAAGCTCTGCAATTCACTGAACCTTCTTGCAAAATACATTACATATAAAATCTGAAAATATAACAAACAGTCCACGTGTATAGATTACTAGAATAATAGATTTTTCTTTTTAACATTTTGGACAGAAATGTTAGCATCTGCCAAAGGCCACAGTAGAGAAAAGCAATTTGCAAAATTGAATAGTATGACTAAGAGACAAAAAGGCCGTCATGTGTTCTGCGTCTTAGTTAAAAGTATGTACCATTCCTCAAATTCTAGATAAAAAACTATCCAGAAAGAACAATGTACAGACCACAAATTAACCATTGGCTTTGTAATTAGTAATTCCAAATAAATAATAAACATAAGATTACAAATGGCTTTCAGAGAATTTGGAAAGAGAAAAGGAGTCTAAATTTGCTCTATAAATTGCTCATTATTTACTGATAGCACACACATTCAGGGGTTTAATTCCTGGAACTCATTGCTTTTATTTTTTAATCAGACTGGATATGTATCATTTTAACTCTTCTGCAAAATTATGTTGAAATTAAATCAGAAGAAACTTGTTCATGAACTTTTGATACCTTTCCACTGTATTTTAGGTGAAATCTGTAGTTGCAACTGTGTTTTAAAAAGGGAGAGAGCAAAAAATATTTCAAGGAAGAAGAATTAATTCACTTATTAGATTGTACAAGTCTTCACGTCAGCTAAAAGAACAGCAAGTGAGAATGTAAAGGTCTTTCACATTTGCAGTTTCTGTGTGCAGTAGGGTAGTGTGGAACATAAAATTCGGTGCCTGACAACCTACAGGAAAAAGGGCAAATAAATCTACATATTATACGGTAGCTTCTGCACTTTTTCAGCAGAACTGCCTGTGGCCTGGATATCAGCCTTCATGGTAAAACTTGCCTGGTGCTCTCTGTTAAACATTGTTCTGTTACACAGGCTCTGATTGACCCATACCTTTGCAAGGTGCCGTATGAGACTTTCAGGTCTTTATGCAGAGATTTGGGTTGAATTTTGAATGAGTAGTAAGGTCACTCTCCATTTTACTTGAACTGTTTTCACTAATTCCTCTGTGAAATTGTCTTTCATGTAATTTATGATGATAATAAAGGAAATGGGCTTTGCAAAATGAGACCAAAGATATTGCAACTTAGTTGCACAGAGGTAAAGTACAAAGGATGAATAATGGCCAAAGCTTCAATGCTGTACTCAAGTGTTGCTTTATTGACATGAAGAGGTATGAGATTTGAAAGGATATGGCCCCCCCAAATGACAGTAATAACTTGATTTTTGTGTGGAAATCACAGAGAGGTCAGTAATCAAAGGCTGAGTAGGATAAGAAAAGCTTTAAAGGAATGATCAGAAAGGAAGCTACATTGCTTTTCACTTCAGAAGATAAGAGTTTTAGATCTTAAAAGTAAGATGAAAATAAGCAGAGCTTTATAGACAGGTTGCATGGAACCTTGAAATAGAGACAAGAAGTTTGAACACCCTGTGAAAAGGGTAACCAACCAAGCATTTGGCCTCAGTGATACTAAATTCTAAAATTCTCTAGTATCGATGAAAGGAAAATTGTATGTGGGAGGGAACTGAAGTGCGTATTACTCCTTGAAATCTCTTTTGGTCTGTTGTTATGTGGTTCTATTTTCCACAGTTTATCCTTTTTGTTTTTCTCATTTTAGCATGAATCACTCTTCTGAAAAAAAGAATTAAAATTTCTTGCAGTCTCCTTCACTGTGATATTGAATCATGTTGGCTTTTGCTTTTAGAGACTTTAGGATCAGAGCTGTATGTTTACTTTCAGTTATATATGTGACATTAAAAAAAAAAGAGTGTGTGCTTTTAGAATTTGGATGCTGCTTTTAATACCTACCTTGTCTTTTTATAGTGTTCATTTAAAAGAAAAAAATCAACATTCTTATATTATTTTTTTCTTCTGTGTTTAGTTATTTATTTGTCTTCTTTTTTTAGAAAGGTGTATCAGAGCATATTTTGGTCGTGATTACAAAGGCGGTCATTTGTAGTCCTATCTGGAATTGGGTCTGGTGCACACTTCCAGATAAAACCAAACATCCCTTCTCTTCTTTGGGTTCTCTGCTTGTTGTTCATGTTGGTCATTTTCAGTGTCTCTGTTTGATGCTGTTTACCTGTCTGAAATGTGGCTATCTGAAATTTCAAATGATCATGTTTTCTGCTTCTTCAGTTTCTATAACTTTCTGTAGCATTTCATTTCCCTTGCTGCTGTTGTGGCTGAGTGGCCAAAACCATCATCCTCTATGATCACACACAGAGTTCAATTCTGTGACACTTGTTGATAGGGTTAAATTTTAACTTCTTGCCGCATCTGTTCTTTAATATATAGCTCTAATTCTGCACCTGGTCTGATGTCATTTGTCGTTCCTACACATTTGTTTCACGGTGTTCAAGTCTTTAGTAACTCTTTTATAAGACTATGTACATTTTGCTATAGCTCAGTACATCAATTCCTTTATTAACAAGTTTTTTACTAGGATTTTTGTTTTCCAAAGTCCTCCTTTTTTAAGTGGAGTTTTGAATGCTGGTTTAAATTAGTTCTTATTTGAGGGTGAGGAACTCAATTACATTCTGATCAAGTGTTTCAGGTGTAATTATGCCTTCAAAGAGTTTGCTGTGTAATATTTAGAAATACAGCTCCAATCCTGCAAGGTAGTCTGTATGGGGCACACTTATGCATCTGTGCAGGACTGCACTGAACTCAGAAGCCTTTCACAGCTGAAAGGATTCAAGAATGATTATGGCAATGTGCAGC
This sequence comes from Charadrius vociferus, assembly GCF_000708025.1. NCBI lineage: Eukaryota > Metazoa > Chordata > Aves > Charadriiformes > Charadriidae > Charadrius > Charadrius vociferus. The sequence goes on from NW_009648043.1 coordinate 3,629,505, forward strand.
ATGTCTTAAATATATTTTTAATCCACGTAGAAATATTCCATAGCCAGTTCCACAAAGAAATAGTAGTTTTAAGTGCCTGTACTTTGCCTTCTTATGATACCTCCCTAGAGAGTAGGTGGCAATTTGAAGAACTGCATTATTAATACATTTCACTGGTCATATTTTCTGTTCTTCAACTTTGTATGCAATTCATTTCTGATCAAAGGATGATGATATAGCCCTATTCCTTGTTTGGTTTTTTTTTTGGTATCCATACAGATCTACCCTCTGGGGTGTTCCATTTTAAAATATCACTACAGTGTACAACATGCATGTGTGTATGTCTCCATATGCACTTATTCTCCTATATAAAATCTCCTTTCCCTCTACCTTGATTCCATTGTCATCTCTATCTGTATGCAAGTCCACAGAGGATGCCTTTGGAGCAAAATATTGTGCCTTTCCCATCCCCCTCTCCTCCCTCTAATCTTTGTGTCACTGATCTTCAATTCAGCATAGAAACTCTAAGCGGGAGGTAAAGAAGGGCAGAGGGAGTTATTGAGTCAGAGCAGGATGCCTGGAGAAAGGGGAGATGAAGCTGTGGGAGCTGCGACTTGGGGCCGGACCTCTTGGCGTTGACAAGCATTGTCAGGCCACAGGAGAACTGTTCCCAGTCCCCTCTCCCTCATTCCTAATCTCAGATGATAGTTATTCTGTTCAAAAAACCAGAGCATTTCCAATGACTGCTGTTATACATTCAGGACCTATTTTGGATAGTGGGAAAAAATACAATGAGGGTCAAAACATTTATTCTTAATTTGTTATTCAGGAAATCCTCTAGAGAAGTTGAACTGCAAAGAAGATCAATCTTCTATTTCAAAAAGAAATTTGACATTTGGAATTGAAATTAAACCAGACCATTTTAAAATGCAAAGCAAAAGAGAATTCTACTTTAATGAAAATAATATAGTGTGTTATCCAACGTAAAAATCAAATGCACGTAACCAAAAGTTTCAAACTGGTTCAGTTCTAAAATGCAACAATCATATTTTCAACATTGTGCTGATTTTCTTTGTTGTTTTCTCTAGAGACCAAAATGTTGGTGGGTAAGGTTTTTTAGAAAGTATTTTTGTTGTGATGGAAATACAATCTCTAGTGAAATGTAACTCGGCAACAAATCCTCCCCATAAGTCTATAGTTTAAGATGACAAAAAAGTATGATTTGGGACCCAGGAAAAATAATTTTTATCAAATAAATGCAAAATAATTTATTATATACAGTACAAACATCAACAGCTACCTCTGCAAATGTTTATCTAGCACAGAGCTGATGGAGACAATAGTGACAGTGAGTACAAATGACATGCTCATTATCATGAATCACACAGGTAAATATGTTGACATTGATGTCTAGTAATTTTCTATGCCTCTGGACAATGGATTTATCTTTCTATGGGGATATTTTTCAGAAGAGAATATCTAAGTTATGTGTTTCATCTCTTCCTTGAAATCAAAGATGTGATTGTAGAAGTAGAATGTCAGGTGGGAGCCGGGTATACTCACCACTTAACATTTATGTATTTCCTGAAACCCAGCTATGTCAACAACTACAAGAGGTTGAAGCTCTCTGGAGGATGCAAATCTCATGCTCTTACAGAACTTTATTAATTTTAAATTTATTTCCAGAAATAACAGCATTCATGTCACTTCTCTTATCCTGGCCTATGACCCCCGGAAAAAGTTAGGATGAAACCTTTAACAAATTACTGCACATGTGCCACAGCAACATGGTACTCAGCTTCTTTGAAAGACTGAGTTTTGGCAGTATCATGACATTAGAAATGAAGTAAGTCTTGTTCACGATGAGTTATTGTTCAAGAAAGCTGTCGTTTTCTTTATTTTTAGTTGAAATTATATTGATAATTGTGGAAATCTTTAACACAAGCTTTTCTTGTTCAGAAGATTCCTTAATGTTCTTCCTTATTTGTGGGGACTATTGTATTGTTAGGAAATTTAGAAAAAACAAGTCCCTCTTACTGATGGATAAACTTTTCTTGGCCAGGCATTAGAGCAGCTCTCTCTTTCCTGTTCAGGATTCGTGCCATACAACAGACAAATTCTTGGTTATTCACAAGCCACCCAGGGTAAGAATGCACTCAGCTACCTGGACACAGATTTCATCCCGGCTGTGAAATTTTGTAGCAGGCTCTGGTGGAGCCTCTAGCAGCTGTGAAGGCTGAACAGTCTTCAGGGCTCCAAGCAAAGCAAAGTCTCCAGTCAGTTCAGTGGATATTTTATTTTTTTGTTACGCCATGTGTAAACTTTGAGATTTCCTGTTTCAAAAGTGTGCATTGTATTCCTACACTGTGGTTTCACTGCCATTTCAGCTACTGATAATTTAGATACAGAAATTTGCCCATAATTAGAAACTGATTGCTAATTCAAATATAGACAGATTGTTAAATTTTAGGGTGTGATTTTGATTCTTAATGTGATTGCTTGTAGATAGAACTATGCTTTTCAAACCTAGGTCCATTGTTCATTTTATACCTGTCAAAAAAGAGAGAGGAAAAAAAAAAAGAGAGGAAATGTTGCTTGTATCCTTCCCCAGATCATGTATTGCGTACCTGCTTGATTACTTAGCTGTTGCATGCAGTGATTTATTAATTATAACTTCCTGGTCAGTAGATCTGTGCCACCCCACAAAAAGCTTTTACACCTGTAGACGCTGTCTGGCCTGTCATCTTCTACCTCCCTTGGGCTATGTCACTTACATAAACAGAGCTTAGTGAGGTGATTCTCAAATGAATTTCATATTTTAAAGGTTAAATATTTTAATTAGAATTCAACTGTGAGGAAACCTAGCGGACTCACATGGCACTAGCAGCCTGAGACTGGTGAGGCTGTGTGTCATGCCGCATGCGTCCCGGTATTGTGCTATGATGCTTTCAACTTTGGGGAGTGGATTTCTCCCTGATTTTCCTTTGATTGCAGTGTGTTGCTCCATACTACAGCTAATCATTCTAATCACAAGGGGAAGGCGATAATGTTTCAAACTGGCCTTTGGTAGTTTGTTAAAAAAGACCATTCAGAGAATACAAGATGTGCAATTTATAACTCAGGTGCTGAACTTTCCCTTTCTGAGATGTGAGAGGTTGGGTACAGCTCTGAAAGAATCTTAAAGCTCATAGAAGTCTGGCTCCGTGGCACTTGAATATGTGTACAGGACAGAAATGTAGATAATTCTGGCAATGAAGAAGGAACCCCAAACAATGGCTGAGGCTGATGCCTGGAGCAGAAAATGCTAATTTGTCTCAACTGTGAAATATGGAGAGTTTGGACCCTAGAACAGATGGGAAGAATTATAGTGTTGAATGCATTTCACTGTAAGGAAGGGAGAAAGGAAAGGATTTTATTTTTATATTGCCTTCTTATTAAATGGTTTTATTTCTCTGTTATTAGCTTCTTTTCTTCACCTTCTGCTCTCACCATAATCCATTCCTCCTCCTCATTTGATTTGGTCTGTAGAGTTTATTGAACTATGTCAAATCACTCTGTATAAGCAACTTTTGGATTAGCCCTTGTTTGTTAGGTCTTATCATCAGAGTAATTAGGTACATTCAGGTAGGGTTCAAAAGGAACAAATAGAGTGAGTTTTCACTGCAACTATGCAGTGTGATAGTCCTGCAAGTATGAATTGTTTTGACTGTTCGCACTTACAGATGCCAGTAGTCTTTTTTTTTTTTGTGGCAACTGATCCCCAGTTGAGGCTCATTCTCCTTTACAGCTTGAATGCATGACTTGTTTCCATTAGCACTGTCAGGGTGTTTAAAATCGACTTGCAATTTTGTTTCACCTACATGGTGACTCAATAGTAAAATGCTTTAATAAAAGTTGAGAAATAATAATGGTATTTACCCTTGGATTTAGCAGACTTTGAGGATGTATCTTAATAGTGTCACAGAACTGGTGCGGGTTCACACAGGAATAGATTTATTTCTTATGCTCTGCTAAATTTCCTGTGGAATGCCG
>NW_009648043.1:3633525-3745371 GCF_000708025.1 Charadrius vociferus
ATGCCGAGTGCATTAGGATCCATGGTAACCGTGCCTGCTGCAGCACGGTATTACTTTGCTGTTGATAATGCAAGTCCATCTAATTAGCACCAAATGTCAGGGTACTAAGAGAAGCAGGTGGCACCATTTGTATCTGAAGTAAATACAAACACAGTATTTATGTGCAAAACCAGGCAAAATAAAGCCTTTTGTAAAGTCCGTTATAGCTGGTTTGTCTGATGAATAAGATCTGAGACAGAGAAGATAATTATAAACTGTGACCCATGAATGGAACTGATAATTTCAACTCTAGGTTGAACTGAATGCTATTGATAGGAAACATTTTGGGCTTCAGACCTTAAAGAAATGAGATGTGTTACCTTTGGAATAAACACTATAATGTTTGGTATTTGGAAAGTCTGTGGTTCATTTTGGGTTCATTTTAAAAGTTCTTAGGAGTAAAGACAATTGTGAATAACAAGAAGGTGGAGAATTTTAATAACCTTGATTTTCCTGAAATATTTGGGACTGTGAGCAAGACCTTCAAAGCAGTGTCTTTAGGTGGACTTTAAGGACCTAAACCTCTGAGTGACTCAAAATGTACATAATGGTGGTGTGAATGGATCGGAAGTGAAAGGAAACCTCTAGTGTTCTGCCCAAGGTAGGCAGAACCCCTGTCTAGATGCCTTTATGTCTTATAAAGACAGACAAATACCTCCAGAAATCTAACAAAAAACGTTGTCTGGAGGTGCTTTACACAGCTGTCAAACAAGGAATACATGTTCAGGATGGATGCAACTTATGAGTCCCAGTAAAAATGTTAGTGTAATCCATCTTTATGGAACAAACTGTTGTAAAGACAGAGACCAGGGATAGGATCGCAGATGCATTTCTCTCTCATTTTCTTGAGGGAAAAAAATACTGTTTCTCACTTGCTAGGTGTCAATTTGTGTCAGAAACAAAATAAGTCAGGATGCTGAGACCTTTTGTGTCTCATACCTGCTCCTGTTGTAGACATCTCGGTGTCCTGGGTGGGACCCCCCTGGTGCAGCCAGAATACCAGGCTGCAGCACAGAGCTAAGCTGGTGCTTGGACACCACCTTTATAGCTCCATGGAAATGTAGAAGGTAAACGGCTAAAAGGCATGGGACCCTTTATGAGGTACATCTCCACTTGTGCACATTTCACCTATGATGACTACATTGACGATCTCTGGACTTAATTTCCATACTATATCAGTCGTCTTAATCTTCTCATACACTAATATTCACTAAAATGAAGTATACCCTCTATATTAAAATTTTAAGCTTTTTCTGAAATTATTCAGTCAATCTGGCAACTAATACATAAATAATATTTGCAATTCCATCTATAATATGAAAATATTGTGCTTTTTTCCATTACTACATTTTAATTAAAAATATGTGCTATTAGCACATTATTAAACGTCTTTTATTCCCTTCCATTTATAGATTAAATAGTAAGTCCTTTTGTGTTTTTCTTAAGGACAATTTGATTTTGAGAAAGAGAAACTGTGATGAATATTTTTAATGTATTTTGTGAAGAGCCCACAGTCAGCAACATATAGTAGAAAATTTTAAGGAGGAATAATTTTAAGACGGTGAACTTTTAAGGAGAGATAATTAAGTAAAATTAGTATGTAGCAGGTCTGGAAGTACAGAACATATTGTACAGGGAAAAAAATAAATAAACCTCCAGATGAAAAGAACACCCAAACATATCCAAAAAGGATTAAGAGACTAGGGTAAGTAATAAAAGAAGAATGTAAAAAGCAACCTTTCCAAAAATAATAACATACTCCTCTTTACAGTCATATAAGAGCACAAAAGAGCCAAGCAGTTTAAGGCGAAAATAAGTAAGTGGGCTTAAAAAAGCAAGTAAAGCTATTTTTTTAAATGATAAAAGTTCTCGTCATAAAACAAATATTTAAATTCAAAGCAATTTTAAAAAGCCATTGGCTCCTTACAATAATATCCAGCAAATTAGCCTTCAGCACAAAATACCAATTGGTTTAAGAGGAAAGTAAGTACAACTGATTTTTTGTATCAGCCTAGCACATTCCAATAGTGTAGCTGTCGTCCTCACCTCGTTTGCAGGGTAGCCAGCAGTAGTGGATGGCATGTTCTTGGACTGCTTTGGTGCAATTAGGGAGGGATAGAGGTGTTATAGTTCATGATCTTTGTTGCTCTCTTTTTGCTGCTTTGGAAAAGTGTAAACTGCAGCTGATTTAAATTTCTCATGGCATCTCCAGTGCACTGATACAAGCAGTGCTTCAAGTGACAGCGTCCATCTCCCCTAGTGCCTTCATATGTTCCGGAGTCAAGAGAAACCCTGCTTCTTTGAGAGTGAAGATACCAGTGACTGATGGCACCTTGCCTTTTTGTGAGACAGCATGTCCTGGTGTTTGCAAAAGCCGGCACTTCTGTTTGCACAAGGTAAATGAGATTCTCATGTCCTTGCAAAGAGGAGCTTCTGTTCTTACTGGAGTCCAACCGTGAGGCTGCCTGAAGTCATTCTCTTGCAATGGAAAAGTGTTGACCAAATCATCTGAACAGCACTGTTCCTCTTGACTCAGAGAAACAGGGATTTCCAACCTGTTTTGCCCTGCAGTGTCCTTGGAAACTTAAAAAGAACAGGAGATTGCTCTTTGGACAAGACTGCTACTGTGTCTGGGTTCCTGTAGTCAGTCTTAATGTGGTTGTTGCCTCTCACCATACCTGAAGAAGTCAATGACACGTTGATTTTCAAAATAATAAGTATGATAGCTTGTCATGCAGCTGTGTACTAATTGCACATAGGTCAGATCAGTCACTATAAAGAACTGTGATAAGTGGCACCTGTGGTACCATTTATAACTCACCTTATTATATGTGTTCATGTACCAATTGTTCAAAAAAGAATATGTCTGAGCAGCAGGCAGGAAGGCTGCCTGTTGGCAAAGCTCAGGCTGCTGCAGTACTGGTAGCGTGATACCAGCAGGGAAAGGGCGAAATTGCTCTTACCCTGGGAACAATTGAGCACGGTTATGGGGCAGAGGATTCTGGCACGTGAGGTAGGACAGATAGGGAGGGACAAATGCCATGAGCTGGGATGCTGCTGCACAAGGGCAGGCTGGGAGACTCCTGAGGGGAGCATGGAGTTGGCAGAAAGTCTGCAGGGGGGCTGGCAGGAACCTCCCTGTAGAAAAGGGCATCTTGCTGGGGATTCTGAGCAGACCGTAGTGAATTTGTTGGAGTCCAGGAAGCTGCTACAGATTGCTGACCTAGAAACCAAGGATAGAAGCACCTACTTTGTGAGATACAGTGAATAAGGGAAAGATATGTTTGCAAGCCATTTATTTTACTCTGTCTCACCATATTATACTTAACTGGATATGTAAAAGTCACTTGTTTTACTGTGTGTTTTAATAAATCATTGATGCTGCAAGCCATTTTAGTGTCTTTAGTCTGGTCACTTTTAAGGGAAGAATACAGCCGTTCCAACTTCAGAGTTATGGCCAGCTGAGAGCCTGTCACAATAATTTTTCAGTCACTCTCTATCCTGTCCTGCTCACTTGCACAAGGGCAAAAAGCAATGGCTTTGCACAACCTATTAGCCTCTTCTGCGCTGCTTTAGTGCACTGCCTAAAGAAATAAAGGAACTCTTTATGACTCTCAGTATTTATTTGGGTTTTACTGTGCAGAAATATAGCCATCAGGCTTTTATATGGATAGGAATAAACTTAACTGTATGCAAAGTCAAAAAAAGAGGTCTTAGCAGGAATGCAGAAATGCTTAGAGATTCTCAGTGATATGTGCCTCTTCTTTGAATTAGATGAATGCACACTCTGAATCTTGAAAACGACTAAACTGTAAAAGATAATTGCCACCTTTTAGTGCCAGAGGAAATCACTGACCTGTCATCCCTGTGAAAACCCTACAAACATAGTTTAGATCACAGATCCATCATCAATGATGATATTCAAAGGTAAATTACTTTAGAATAAGAAAAAAAAAATAATCATCTTATCAGCTCCTGCAATCTCAGCCCAAGACCTACAATGTTCACAAAATTTGAGGCAGAGAATGAAATGCTGGGTCCCAAATCTGTCATTTGTGCTGCTAGCATTTCATGAGCAGGCTCTTTGAAGATGTCACAGTGAATTCAAATATATGAATCTAATAACAGGGATGTCACTTGGTCCCACTATACTGAAAATGATCCTTCTTGCAAAGAAATCTGAAACAGGCAGTATGTTCAAACTTATGTAGTAGACAGATAAATTTGAAGTTATTTACAAAAAAGAAGCAGAAACCTCATCCACAGTGCAAGCTAGAGGAATGTTGTGTTTATCAAATCAGCATTTTTTTAATCCATCTCCAAAGGGAAGGAAGAGAGAAATTGAGATTGGAACTATCTCTGCTTAATATATGCAGTTAACTGTACTGAAATATTAAGTGCCTAGCAAATTAGTCTTCTTTAAATGAATGCCAAAGTTCTTTATTCTTTTAATGACAATGGTATTTGCATTTGAAGATCCTGTGAATGTAACTTAGATACCTAAACTTAACAAGCAGTTCTTACATCCAAGATGCTACAATCAACCAGCTCCTTTCCATTACAAAGAACGTAAGTAACTTTGATGCTAGTTGTAGGAGGGTTGGTTCATATAAGCAGAAGGTAGCAGTTAGGTACTCTATGTAGTCTGAGGAGATTTAACCAAGCCATGTTCCTCGCAGCTATCTTTTATATAAATCTTGGCTGTTGGTTCTGCTGATACACAAACAAAGACAGTTGAAAGACAAAGAAGGGAGAGCATATCTGACAAAAGATGGTTTGCTTGGAGAAGGGGCTGCTCTGAAGCAGACCTGGGCTGAAGGTGGCAGGATTAGCTTCCTCAATAAGACACTAAAGTTGTACAATGGTCGAGGAAGGAGATTAGCTCAGGGAAGCGGGGTTTCAAGAGTGGGTGGTAGAATTGTTACCCAACTTTCCTCACAGAGAGGGGATGCACCAGTTAACAACTGGGAGCAAAACTGAGTCCGTTGACTGTGAAGTCCTGGGAATATTTTGAACATTTTATATTTACTACTTTAAAAATGTGATTTCCTATTCTTAATCAAGTATCTAACATTTTCCTTTCCTAAATGAAAGCTTAGCCATAGCTACTTACAGAAATGATCTTTAACACTGAGCACTTTCCTGCTCAAGGAATAGCACAAGTTTCGGAGTGCAGCAGACTGCAGGCTTGCTCTGGACGTGGTTTCTGAGGAGTCTCAAGAGCTGAGGATTATTTTCTCACAAAGCTGTGGGAGTCAGTTTGAAGTCTAATAATGCCAATGGAGAGGAGTTGCCCTGAGTGAATCAATATAAACAGCACATGGCACACACAAGAATACAATTTCTGATCCAGGGAGTAAATCGCAGACATCATGCATTTCTTTCAATAAATTGATACTTGTGTCATCCCTGTCATGTCACATATAGATGGTGATTGGAATTCAAAAGAACTGAGGCAGACTGATTGCTCCCAGGATGCCTGGGAGCAATAGACACATTTAACACTTAAGCAGGTACTGACAAACACTATGTACTTGTCTACTGGAAGAAAACTGGAAAAGTTTTAAAGAAAGTGTAGGTTTTAGGGCATTTTAGAGTTGGTTTTGTGTTGTCTAAATAGGCCAAGAAGGTATTAATTTTAAAATCCATGAATAGAAAGTGGGAGTGTAGAAGGGAGAAAAATCTCTAAAGAAACAAATAATAATAGAGAATTAAAAAACCAAAGATTTCTTTATATTTAGCTTTTTCAACCAAAGGGACAGGAGAAAAACAGAAAACTGTCTTCAATTTTTAAAGAGGGTACCTAAGCTAGGAATCCAGTTTGATAAGCCCTTGCAGAAGGTGATTCAAGTAACAGATTGCTGAAAGACTAAAGCAGATAAAGCAAACAGTAATTGAAGAATAATTGTAACTTAACATATAGAATGTACTATAGAACAGTGATTATTTCTTTTGCACATGTATTGGTATGAGAATTTTGCCATAAAGGTGTTCAGTTAATAAACACTCTTTTACTTTCACCTATTTTCTATACATTGTAACTGTCTTTCACATGGATATAGAGTGCAATATTTACATAGGATGACTTTTAAAAGTGCCACAGCGTAACATCGGTCAGTTGTGCCAAGATTTTTTTTCTTATTCTGCATCTAGAATATTATGTTTTAATTCTATTATTAAGTTCTGTTATTATGATCTTATTCTGGTTTATTAATGTTAGTTCCTTTTAGAACTGTGTGCCTAAAGGGCACTTCTATTTTCAAACAATTTTTATCTGCTTAGGGGCTGCTGTAATCTTCCACATTCCATTAGAGATAGCCTTCATGGTGCCTTTTCTTGAAGATAGTATGGCTACCTCTGCAGCTTTGGAAGTGCAGCCCTCTGTGTCTTTGATTTTCTGCAATACTGCTTGAAAGATGGAAATGTCAAGCTGGATGACAGCTAATGAACTGAGTGTTCAATAGTTCATCACCTTGGCTTTACCAGAAATCATTTAGCAACAAATTTGAAATTATTGTCTTTCGTAGAATGAGATCACTTGCTTTTTCTGATAGAAGAGTTGACACTCATTGGAATGGCAACTCGTACTGGAAGGGTCAAATCTAACCTTCATGTTGCAAAGTGTTCTGTGAAAAAAAACTCACTGATCTCTGCAGCTTTGGCTCTGTTGAAGAGTCAAAGAGGTCTGTTCTTCAGTTGTTGTGAGTTACCACTGATGACTGAATATGTTGTCTGGTTGAAACATGTGCTTGTCATTGTAGGACTATGAGGAATACTTCATACCTTATCAATGCTTGTGTGGGAAACCTGCTGTTCCACCTCAGGAAAATAGGGTTTTGGTGCAATGCTGAGCACCTATGTCTGAAAGAGTAAACACAACACTGAATGAATGCTGTGAGATGCTTGTTAGAGTCTCCTTAAGGCTTTCATTTTTCTAGATAAGAGGTTTCCCAAACCATTATGTGCATGTTCCCTGGACAACATGGATCATCTGTATGTGTCCATTTACAAACAGAGATTGCAGTCGCGAGTGTTGTGACTCCAGACACCCTGCCTGCGAGCAGGGTCTTGGCTCTCGCTGGTGCCTACCTACAAAGAGAGGAAGAGGGCAGCCAGAGGTGAATGGGTACTGTGAATTAGTGTTGTTCCAATCATCAAAATATCCAGAGTGGCTTCAGACAGGAGTGTGTGAGGAAAGGATGATATTGTATTAAAATCCAGAAATATTTATCTTTGAGGCTGCTGTCACACTTCTCTAGGGGAATGCATTTCTAGTTGCCAGTTGCTCCCATCCTTTTCTACTGACAGAAGAGTGTATCTTACTCAATACCAAGACTGATAATGGTTCCTAATGGGACAATATCATAATCTTCTTAACTGAATAAGCAGAGTCTGCATATCATGTCAATTGTACAGCCACAGCACATCATGGGAGAGAGAAGTAGACTATAGAATTCAGCTCATACATGATTACAAGAAAATGAGGTAATTGAACTGAGATTCTGTTGAGGCACCTTAATCAAAATATAAAAATATGATTGTCTTATTACTTTTGCCTGACATTGTTCATAATTTTCTTTGGAAAGCAGACAGTGATTTCATGCAGTGAATAATCCATGGAAAAAATGTTTTTATTGGAAAGGCTTGGCAAGCCTACCTAGAACAAAAGAATTGGAAAAGCACACTGATAGAAAGTTATACGTTAAAATACGCTGTTCCATGCACTTTCTTGTACGTTGAGGCTTGATGTTGAATTTTTCTTGTTTTATAAGTTGGAAGCTTTACGGATAATTGTCACAAAGTTTTTTTCAATGCAATTTCTTTCTTCACAAAACCTATGATGGTTTTACTGTGTAGAAATATATAAATATATAACAAAGGCAATGACATCACATTATGGTAGTTCCTGTTCTTTGGTACAGGAGCAGTTGTCAATACCTCTATGTAAGAGAAAAGCTCGAGAAGAGGTCTCATGGGTCACTAGATTAAGTTTCCTGGAAATTCAGGCTCTTAGATCACAGAATCTAATTCATGAACTTGATGGTTTGTTTTCAACTATGAAGTTGTCTCCATCACTTTGTTTTCCCTGATTTTGGGGAAGGAGATGTTGGAATGCTCCAAACCCAGCTCCCTAGGACAAAGAAAACCCTTTTTTCAATTTTCCATATGATGTTTTACTCATGGCTCATGCACTCCCTGGTGCATGGGAGTGTTCCTCTCCAGGTGCAGGGCTTTGCCCTTCCCTTTGTTGAACTTCGTGTCATTCCTGCCAGCCCATTTCCACAGCCTGTCAAGGTCCCTCTGGATGGCAGCACGAGCTTCTGGTTGTATCAGCCACTCCTCCCAGTTCAGTGTTACCCGCAAACTTGCTGAGGGTATGCTTTGCCCCATCATCCAGATCATTAATGAAGATATTGAACAGTGATAGATCCTCACCTCTGGGGCACACCACTAGTTACTAAACTCCAACTAGATTTCATACCACTGATCTCCACTCTCTGAGCTCAGCTGTTCAGGCAATTTTCAATTTACTTCACTGCTCATCAGCCCATACATCAACAGCTTCTCGTGAAGATCTAATAGCAGACAGTATTGAAAATGTTGTTGAAGTCAAGGGAAATAATATCCACTGCTCCCTTCCCCTTGTCTACCAAGTCAGTCATTTCATCATAGAAGGTTATCACGTTGCTCAAACATGACTTCCCTTTTGTGAATCAAGTCCAGAAAGATGAATGCAGTTGTAAACATAATACAATGTTCAGAAACAGCTTAAAGGTTACTTCTCCTTTGGACTTTTCATGTAGTTGTATCATTACTTTACTTTAGTCCTATGTAATATGATTTCATTCACTAGTTTGAATTGTCTGAGCAATTCTTGGCATAGGAACCAGATTGATAGATTAAAGTGTTTTTTATCCAAAAAAGAGCTCTGCAAAAAATCAAGGTAGCTATCCTTTGGAACTGCATTTTTTGTTTCTTTCTCTGACATGTAAACCCAGAAATTAGCAGAAATGCAATACAAAAAGAGTTAATTTTGCTTTGGTTGTTTCAGAATTCACCAGTCTTCTACTTTTGTTGACTAACTTCTAAAAGTTTTTTTCCTTCTCAAGTTCTACTTTTTGTACTGTGACCTAGGAGATGGGAAAAAGTAAGGTGCAAAACTTTGAGTATGAAATTTGAGAAAATTTCTAATAATACTCATTTGTTTAATATGTCACCTCTTATCTTGAGACTCAGAATTTCAAGGAAAAATATTGTCACATCATTAACTTCAAAGATTTGATATAAAGCCTGTTGAGTAAGAAAAAAGGTATCACACAGTCTGTGAAATGTTTGCCAGTTGGTTAAGCCCAACCAACATTCTGAAATTGGAGAGATATAAATTTCTAGTCTTTGTTATATGACTTCCTTATAATCTGTTAGCATGGCACCAGCGGCCTAGATCTATATACAGTATTTTACAGATTATTTTAAGATGTTTTAACACTTGTATTCTAAGCCAGACCTAGACAGTCTAGGTAAACATTGGAAAGAAAGTGAACAGTGCATAAAGCCAGGGTTCACAGAAGCAATGAAGTGTCCAGTGAGCAATTACGGTGAAGTCATTGCCTATCTCTTGCTTAGATTACATTTGACTAGTTTGTTAAAGATGATGGGAGAGCTTCAACAAGATGGACTGGGAGATCAAAACTCTTGGCAGGTGCTGACAGTACTGCAATGACAGGTATTTGCCATAACCCCTTCTTCCTCCCTGCTTACCACAGTATTTATCAAAGGAAAAAAACAGAATCACCATTCACACCAATAAATACCCTGAGAGAAATGAGTAAGTGCTTTATGTGACTGGCTGCTGGATTAAGAGGACTGTCGCCGTATTCCTGGTTAGGGAATGTATTAAGTCCAGTGATGAGTTCTGACCGTGTTTCTGAGACTGGGTCCTGATTGTGAGATAACGAGAAAACACCTTATGTGGATTGTGTGGGGCTTTGGTGTGGACTGGGTACTGTGCAGCTTAATGCTAGTTGAGCTCTAGGGTAATAGCCTCAACCAGTAGCAGAAGATGCTTTAGAATATTATACTCTAATATAGCTTGAAGTTGCCTGGGATTCAGTTAGACTACAGATAAGCTGAAGCTTTGGGGGAAGGAAGTGTGTCTTCATATGGGTATTTGTTTTGCCTAAACATCTGAAAAGAAAGTTCTGATTTAGTAGGTTTTTTTTTTTCTACATCAAGAAAATGTACCTGATCTTATCTCTGTGGTTATCAGTATAGGTTTTACCACAATGCTGGAGGAGAAATCATGAGTTTGAAATGGAGAATGTTGGTATTAGTAGGAACTGTAAAAATTGTAACTGTTAATCTACTATATTATAAGATTAATACAACTGGCTAATGTAAGGGGCGGCATTGTATTCAAAGGAAACCATAGGTAGATGACTAACGGGATTTCTCAAACATTTGCCCTTTAACCCACCCTATTTTATCACTGGCCAGGGCACAGAAATGAAGTTTTTTGTCAAGGAAGTCATCTGGTGAAACACACATGTGAGATGTTACCAATCTATAGGAAGATTGGCACTCATACTAAAAAAAAAAAAAAAAAATACTTCCTAAGGAATAGAGAAATAGACCTGGAATAAGAGTTAATAGGGACTGTTAATAAAAAGCTAACAAGAACATATACTATAGAGTAAGAATTCATCACATGGAAGAAACAGAGATGGAAGTCTGGCTTTAGTATTCCAGCAAAGAATGGTTGTGAATTACAAATGTGATCGGGCTTTGAAAAAGGCAAATGCAATCCTAGAAAATTTCAGCTGAAGCATTTCTGATAGAAAGTTGAATAATCCCTACAATTCACAACTCTCCAGACAGTAAAAGGCCGTTTAGGAGGACAGTGAGAAATACATTCACACAGTGGTTTCTTTGCACGCCATATATATCACAGAGAGAGTTTCTTTGACAACCCTGCATAACTTTTCAAGTGATATCAGGATGAGGTCATTGAGATCAAGATTTGTATTTATCCAACCACCTGAATAAAGCCCAGGATGTATGGTTAGCAAACCTATGGAGCTAAATCCATATGCTTTATAAATCCTTGCAAAAACAGACAGAACAAGCATCTGGTTTTGGCACTTGAGCAAATTGATTAAGTTATTCACATATAGGTCATTTGAGATGCTCGGTATCAAATAAGTCTGTACGTGGCTGGCTGGAGTGACATGTGCCCTTCTGGAGTGACAGCTGAAGACACTATTCCTATGTGGGGAATTGAGGTCGAAAAGGGGAATTCAGTTCCAGATTCAGATACCTAAATTTAGATGTTCTTCATCGTCAACAGAGCTAATCAAAAGTCTGGAGGTCTATTCAGCTTACTGAATACAGATGTCATTTTAGGGCGATCTGAGAAGTTTATCAGAGTCTATTGGCTTGATTGATTTGCTCTCCCATGACCTCAAGGGGAGTAAGAAATCTCAAGCTCATGGATACATCTACATTCAAGATATTGAGATATCTGCGTCTAGAGGTGAACCATACTGTAATAATCACATTCAAATTAGTGAAATCAAAAGAATCACAAACTTTAGGAAGGGACAATGCTCATTTCTTTTTCCATTTGTCTGAAATTCAGGAGCAGATTACCTGTGAGTATTTTTGGCATTATAGATGCAATCTTTATTTTGGTGACAAATAAGAAAGTGCTTAGAAAGGGCATCAATGACTATTAAATTTCTATTTTCTTATTCTGTTTTAGGCACTTTAGGTGAAAAGAAAAAGCATAATCATGAAATGATATTGCAAATTGTGCAATTGCAGTAGCAGAGAAGGGATGTCTCAGTCCAGTTCACTTTTGGAACAAATTGCCCTGACATAGGCATATAGTTGCTGGGATGTCAGATGAAATGTTTTTCCATGCTTGATGTTCACAAGGAAGGATGTCACTGCACAAGCATAGATTTATAAGTGTGACTAATAGAGGGGGATGAAGTTACTTTTTTCAAATTAACACTGTCACATCCAAAGCTTAAATTCATGCTCAGGTGATGTGGATGCAATTGTGCAGATATATAGCCATTCCATTCACATCACCACTGTGTCTATCCCTGCTCATGATGCTACTCTCACATTTGCTGCTTTGCTCTTTTCTCTCAATATTGAATGTTTTGAAAACTATGATAACTACAATTTTCTCTTCTGACTAGTCATTATTCTTCTGGGTTTATTTCCTTTAGCTACACTGACTTTTTTTTCTGTCGCTACTGCCCAGTTTTTATTTTTCCTTCACCCTGCATGAACTTTCTTTTTTCATGATATTATTAAAGCTTAAGGACAGTCTAGGTTGTGAAGACAGTAAATGTGCACCAGCAAACAAAAAGAGCAGAGAAGGGGGAAAAATGTGCTTCAAAAGCAAGATCGTTCAGTATAGCATTTCTAAGTACATTTGTTATTCAGGAACAGAAAGAAGGGAGATGTGATGTGCTATATGGTACCCAAGTCAGCAACAATTGACGAACAGAATCCAGGGCATTAGTATAGGACAACACCAAAACTCATCTTCACCTTTGCTTCCTTCCCTTGTCTTGAGTGTGATTCCGCTTATTGCATGAAGGCTTATTTCAGTGCTACAGTTTAAATCCATTGGAGTTATCTGCAGACATGGACGTTAATTTCCGCATAATTCTGTTTTTAAGCTCTCCCCTTTCTCTGTTGCTTTCTTCTGCCCACTTCAGGGATGAGAAACATGCTTTTTTAGTGAAAGTTGGGATTTTGATCTCATTATGTTATTCCAAAAGCTGGTGTCCTAATCTCAGACCTATAGTGCATAAATGTTAATCTAGTCCTGCTTGATTTAGTCATGTTTTTGTCTTTTGTGGTTTTTTTTTCCTTTAATGGAATAGATCTATTTTGACTTTTAGACGATTTGCAAACAATGAAAAAGCCCTTGCTAGTGCTTAATTTAGTTTTGTTCATAATTTTAATTATCTACCCTTCAGCTGATAACTATGAAAACTTTTGAATAAGAGTTCTCTTATCAGAACTTTGTTGTTATTTTTGTTGTTGTTGTTTTTGTTTTATTTTTTTAAATAAGATTAAATAATTGGCAGGATTTTGAAAAATTTACATAGGTCTGTTATTTATTCATTTTAAATTTTCTTGTTGCTATGGCTTGACTTTTTTTCAGCCCGCACCATTTATTTTTACATTTGAAGCAAGCTTTTCATCTACTGTGATGTGTACCTGATACTAATCATAAACAGTAAATCAAAGGAATAGACTTCTTCCCTTAGAATTTGTTTGTCTTATAAAATGCTGGAAAATCTGATCAGTAAAGTTATATAGATACTATGCTGTGCTTATCACTGGCAAGAGTCTTTCAGATTTAGCAACCACTTGTCTTCTTAATGATAATTCCTGTTTACAAACACATGCACGGCAGGTTGGGGAATATTTACAGCTCTACAGTTTTATGATCTCTACAGTCACCCAAATGAGCAAGTTTAGTCCTCCTAACTAAATAGGACTAGTAATATGAATGAAATCCGTCTCTCCGAAAAACTGCCTGAACAAGTAGACATGAAACTGCCCCAGATCCAGGAGGTTTGCCTTCTTTTTCCAACTCCAACACTTTTGGTCAAGTCACTGACTTTCTGCTCTCATCCTACTGTCTTTTTTTCCTTATTTAAGCTGCATATTTTTATTTTTATTTTTTTTTTTTTAACAAAACTAGGACTGTCCTTTTCCTGTGGATTTTTAAAGTGTTCAGTGCATACCTATGAAGTGCAGGGACACCTGAGCTACAGACCACGGAGAAGTTGGGAGAGTATAGCAACATTACTCTAGCACTGTGTGCTAGATAATAAACTCAGGGTTGCTCACATCCCAGGTAAGACCTGGAAAGATTAAGCTACTGTATAGAAAGGAGCAACAGCACCACCACCAGGTGTTGAAAGAAAAGAACAGTTTTAGAAGATTCAACCTCGAGGATGAAGCTAGGATGAACCAAAATGGAAGAAGATGCCAATGGGCAACTGTCTTATTCCTGCTCTCAGCCTTTCTTACTTTGCTAGTGGTGCTGCTGGCAACTGACTCTGTTTAGAGCTACTATAGATTTTTAAGTGAATAGTTTTTAAAAGCTTAAGATCACATGGATTCCTCTTTCTGGGCATGAACATGGTCATGTAAGGGAGGCTCAGTGTTCTCCTAGGCACCTAAGGTTTTGCAAAGGGATATCTCACTTTCTGAGATTCCTAAATTTTTTTTTTTATTATTTTTTTTTAATGTGGCTCTAAGCATTTTCTCCTGGTTTTAAGTTCTGATGTTGTCTGGAACTTCAAAACAATATTGTAATCTGAAATATAACAAATTAACGGTAGAAATAAGGTTTTAAGATGTGAAGAGTCACTCTTAATGGAGGACATTGTATTTTTCCTCAGTTCTAATTTGGCTTATGAATCAGAATAGCAAAATTCATATAATTTGAAGTCTGATCCAGATTTCTAATCAATAATTTTAAACGTTTAAGTAGCACTGAAATCCAAAACAACACCTGGAACCGTATTACTGAAGAGTTTCTCTCACAATCAGCTTTATCCTTGCTGCTGTTCTGTTTGCTCTTCAGCCTCATGGTACAGTTCCATTTCTTCTTCCTTCTTCCACGGCTTTTGCTGCAGTCCGTCTATCACTACCCTCTTTTCTCCTTTTCTCTTCCCCTTTTTGGCATCCTGCTAAAGCCTCTCTTCTTTCCAGCAGTCTCTCCACTGATGAACTGACTGGCAGATTTTTTCCCTGAATGCTCCAGACTGATCTATTCTGCACAGCCAGCTATCATCAGTATGTTCTCAAGTACTGCATGCTGTGTGCCAATATATAATCTGTGCAAAAAATACCATTTTGTTTTATGTTTTATATAGACTAGAGAGTGGAAAAGGCAAAGGATTGTCAGAGGTCTGCCAGTTTCAATAAGACAGTATTAAATATTAGCAGAATGCCTTCTGGACTTGATTTGATGACGCTTACCCTTTTTTCATCGAGAGGTTTTTGAAATTGTCACACTTTTTGCGGCATAGATCTTCACATCACACAGAAAGTTACAGCATACTCAGTGATGCAGGAAAAGCCCACGGGTTTTTTTGTGTCTTTTTTTAGTCTGTGTTTTCTCATTTTGCTTTCTTAAATGTAGAGTACTTCGGTATTAGTGCTACTGTTACCCATTGCCAACAGTATTTGTGACAGCACTATTAGTTTGACCTTTAGACGGGGCAACTTTCAGGATCTAATCAAAGTCATCTTTTTCTTTAGATTTTTTTCTGCAAATTACCATCATTTCACGGACCTTGGATTTTTTAATTTTTTTTCATTTTTATCTTTGTTACTTTTTACTTTGATCTTACATGCTAATATAAAAGTGACACAGTGAACTGCTTACAGTGCCTCTATCACTGAAATGACAGACATAGACTAATGCTTAGAGAAGCAGGCCAGATTGATGATGTAAGTTATCAAGATTCCTTTCCTTTTGTCATATTTATAAAAAAAATATACCCAGTAATTCAACTCCTTTGTTGTGACTCAGTCTTTTCCACATTTATTTCCATCCATTGTTGCAGAACCTACAATTTCCATTCTTCATGAAAGCAGAACAGACACATTAAAATGTTACTTGATAGCTCTGTAGTTAATGGCTGAAATTTTTGGAGCTGTCTTTGAGATCTGAATATCCCAACAGGATGAGTAGTCATGAGACTTCTCTAAAATTATCTGTAGTTTTACAGATACCGGTCTATATAAATGTAAAAACTCAGCTGTCACACTGAAGTTTCAGAGCAGGTTGATAGTTCTTGAACAGAAAGACACCACTGTGGGGTTGATTTCACATTTTTCCTTTAGTCCATATCTTTGAACAGTTTAGTGAGGTGATTGATGGAGAAACTCTGTGTCTTGATTTGATTTCTGAAGCATCTTCCTTTGATGTTTACTTCCTCTGATAAAAAGGAGAAGAAAAGATACAGAGGATAGGGGTTGCTAACTTGGGGCTGCTCACAAGGTGCCTAGAATTACACTGATGTATTGCCGAAGTATTTTTCACTGTACAGCATTTTGTGCCCAAAATAGCTTCAGCTTTTGAATCAGCACAAGGTCATGTTACAGCATTGTACCACAACAATGGTAATAATAAATTTGAAATTGAATACTCCCTTAAGGACAGGTACTCACTTAACAAGCCAGTCTTGCATTAGATTAAGAAAAGGTAAACAGTAAACATGTAAAGAGCCTCCTCTTCTAGTGTCAGGTGGAGTCCTTATTTGGCAGAGATGGAACAAGCTGACTGCTCCTGTCTTTTTCCACTCAAATGACTTGGTAGCCAAACTCCATACAGCCTCACCAAATTGTGCGTGTACTGAAGATGATTTTAAAATAAAAGTCTTGGCACCCAGATTGGTCTGTAATTTACAAAATTTGATTGCTGCCTGTTTATTAAAGAATTTGAAGGTCCATACAGAACTTCAGTAAGTAACTACGTGATGATAATCAATGCCAATTCATAGAAATAGGGTTCCCTAACTGAGCATCTCAGAGTAAGTGAGGACAAGAGCTACCACGTTATATTTGCTGTCTATTTATCAAAGACAGAAAATCAGTGAGAAAAAGCACTTTTGTTTAGCATTTTACTAAAGAAGTAGGGTGAAAAATTGCATTATTGTATGTTGAAAAGGACTAATTCTAGAGCTTCTCTACAGCCCACCCCCATGAATAGTGTAAGGCTGACACATTTGGTGCCAACATGTCTACTCTCTGTAATTCCTTTACTATTAGCTCTCCTACACACTCTTCAGAGATGGTTTTAGGATCATTATAATTTTCACTTGCCACACTTAAGATAATGTATTTCCTTCTTCCATCATCATAGAAAAATGAGAAATTCTTTTGGGAAGAGTAATAAACAATACTAGTCAGTATGTTCGGTATGGTTAATAGCTTAGTTAATTGTTTTGATTAGCTATGGGTCTTTGCAATGAAAGAGAATATTATCTCTGCATAGCACGTCGTTTAACTTTGACACCATATTCATGTATCAGCGTTCAGTGTAATTTAGTTAAGTGTGGCTGAGCTTCTTTCTTCCTCTATCAAAGCTAAATAGATGGCACTAGAGATATTTGCAAGAACTTTTGTCTGCCTCGGGCTCCATCACTGCTCTGCAATAGAAAGTGGCCATAAATTCAGCTCAAACGGCTGCTTAATGGGTTCATCTTACAGAATCCTTAGGATTCTACTGTGCTAACAATACCTTACGTGGGAGGAATACCTGAGGAAGAGGAGTTTGTGGCCTTCCGGTACCTAAAGGGGGCCTACAGGAGAGCTGGGGAAGAACTTTTTACAAGGGCATGTAGTGATAGGCCGAGGGGGAATGGCTTCAAACTGGAAGAGGGAGGGTTTAGATTAGATATTAGGAAGAAATTTTTCACTTTGAGGGTGGTGAGACACTGGCACAGGTTGCCCACAGAAGTTGTGGAAACTACACCCCTGAGGTGTTCAAGGCCAGGCTGGATGGGGGCTTTGAGCAACCTGGTCTACTGGGATGATCTTCAAGGTCCCTTCCAACCCAAACCATTCTATGATTCTATGATTCTACGAGGAATTGTAACTGGGTTACTCCCGATTCTCTGAATACCAAAGCATCAGGAAAACAACAGGAACTTCTTAACTGTACCAGACTAGTGCTTCTGGAAGATCAGAGCAGCTGTAGAGGTTTATGATAGTACCCCAGAATCTAAGACCTGTTTTTATAATTGCCTTCTTTCTGACATTGTTTGTGTCAGTCTGCTAAGCTATGCAGGATGGGAATATGATATAGAGAAGGAAGGAATGAAAAAAATCAGCACCTCAATGCACTAAAAATCCATGCACTTAGCACGCACCTTGTTTCAGTCTGTTACAACTACATTGACTTTTACATGGGTGGATGCTTTACATAGAATCCTGTTGTAAAAAAGCAGGTTAACGAGACTGTCCTACTAAAAGTGCTTATTCCTCTGGGAGACTCAAGAGGGAAACAGAATTCAAATGTGTATATATATATATGTTTGTATATTTATTACAGACTTCAGAGTATCATGGCTGAATTAATCTAGACCACTAAATTTGAAAGGCATTTTTTACTGAGGGAGGGAGGTGGGTTATTCTGAGGATATGTCAGATACCGTGGAGGGTTGATGGTGACTGCTGCAACTGTAATTCAGAATACTTCTTTTTTTTCTGGTCTTCATTTAACTGCTTTTTCACATTACCTTTAAGTCTATTGAGGCAATGAAATAGGGAGGATATGATTACTTTTCTTAAGTGTCTTCTCTTGACTGTGAACTTGAGATGAATCAAAACAAATAATAAGTGTTATATGCATGTTGAGTGAAGGTGGGTGAATTTAAAGCACTCACACCTGAAGAACAGCCTACGTATGTCTCCTGATTGGATAGTGGATACACTTAATCCTGTATCATTGACATGTATCACACATTTTTGGCTCATTCTGGTCTTAAAAAACCAAGCACGGTTTATTTATGTTGTAGCTTTGATTCACTATCAATTCGAAAGGAAATACAGAGAAATTTATACTGCTGTGTACAGTTCACATTTTTGCTTCAATTTTTATCTCTTAATTCCAAATCCTTCTGCTTCCCTGTATCCATTGCAATCTCTCAAATATATGCTACGTTAAAAAAGACAAACCAATCTAACTGTGTATAAATGAGAAAGAATCATGATACTTTGTTTTTGACAGTCATATTTTCCAAATCTCAAAAGAAAGTGAAGCATAGCATGTTTCACATGACACTCCACCATCGAAAAAAGAAGTTCTAATAAAAATAATTTAGCAATGGCTGTCCTTTCTGTGTCACTTCTGTATGGCCCATTAATTCTGGCAAGTCTGTGTAAGAGTCACTATTATCAACTTCACAAAGATAATCAAGCATTAATCCTACATCAGTAGCTCATTATTTTTAAACTCAGCTTATTTTATGACCAATAGGTTGACTTAGAGGATCTAATAGAGTACTTCTTGGGTTTTAATGAGTGAAAAATTTTACTTGAGAACTGAGTGAAAGATGACAGTCCTGTCAATATATTTTATTAATGCTACTCTTATCACTTAATAATTAGAAATTTCTCTAAGAGAAACTTTTCACCTTTCTTTTTATCTTTATGGACTAGAGAAATAATATTTCCCAAAATATTATCAAAGGACTCATAGGAATTAAAGCTGAAGACATTTCACCAATAATTCAATAATAGCTGAACTACCTGCGGATTGAACAGGTTACTGACAATAAGGCATGTCAATGGCTGAGGTTGCTGTTTATTTTACTGAAGTTAGAGGAGAAACGTGTCATACAAAGGCTAGCTAAAGTACAGCTAGTAAATCAACTAAAGTCAAGAATTCTAGTACTGATACAGTCATCCTTTCTGAAATGTACTTTAGTTAAATACTTCAGAACAGGCAGGGAAATCATATCACTAGTCAGTTCCTGAAAGCCAATTTCTACTGAAGAGTTGTTTAGAAGGTGTAAAACAAATGTCAGGAAGGTAACTTTTTCTTTCTTTTCTTTCTATGTCACCTGTAGATGAGAATTGTTCCTTGTTTTTTTTTTTTTTTTTTTTTTTTTTTTTTTTTTTTCCCCAGAAAACTGCTAGGGACATGTCTGTGTTCAGCTGCTGGGAAGCAGCCCCCGAGCAGGGTGAGCAGAACCAGGGGGTTGTAGCAGCAGATCCCAGCCAGCCAGTGATTGTCACGCACAGGTGTCCTCTTTGAGGTCGACCCTAGAAGTGCAGTCACCAAATGTGGGCCAGGCACCTCTGAGGCATTGCTGGGGCTGGGGGCTGAGCCAAAATGCGGCTTCTGGGTCCCTGGGGCGGGATAAGGGGGACCTGGGGAAAGCTGAGCAGGTCCTGACAGCAGCAGTTATGAACAGATAAACCAGACTGGCAACAGGTCAAGATGCTGCGGTGAGATGACTTACATTGATACAGCTCAACTTTCTTACCCTCCCAAAAGAGGGTGGCTGCATCCCAGTAAGGTATGGTACCCCTCAGGACCAGGCGTTATTAGCCCAGGCTATGAACTAGTACGGATGACTGCACACTAATGCTTAGGCTAGAAACCCAGCCTCGTATCATTTACTAATACAAATGCGGCCAACTGTGCCAGAAGAAATCTACTTTAATATTATTTTAGATTCAAAATGTGTGCAACTAAAATCGGTATCTGAGCCTGGAATCCTATCGAGAGAAATTAACGATCCTAACAATATGCCTTGTAGACAGGAAAAGTCCAGGCTAACCCTTAAGTGTTAAACTCATTCCTTCTGATGAAATTTCTGATCAGCACTGATCATTGGGTTATTTAAGGAAAACCTCAGATAAATATGATTTTCCTTAAAGAAAGCCTTTTGAGAACCTTCAACTATCAATTAAAAAAATTGAGTTTTTTTTAAGTGATTTCAAGTAAATTAAATCCATCTCCTGCTTTGAAACTCTAGTTTTGTGTGTGAGTGCTGCCTAAGACTAAAAGGACATAATTGAATTGGTCTCCTCCTAAAAGCAGCAATAAGTTGTATGCTGAGAGCTGTGAAATGTCTTAACAAAAATCAGAAGAAACTCACCTAAAGCAATAATATGAGCATCTTGGGAAGTTAATAATTCTATTAGAATGCTTCTTAAATGCTGGTAATTCTGTTACACACAGGGATTACCTGAAGCAAATGGTTAGTGAGAACTGTATTGTGTATCTTCTGTGTTTCTGTAGGATTTACCTAAATAATTACAGAACAACTATACTAGCTTGGCTGTGACTGTGATCTTGACAGAGTTTATTTTAAGTCACTGTAGATGCCATACAGTACTTAGACATGACTGTGACTTGCATAATTTGATTTTCACGAATTCTCCCTAGTAAAGATCAGTTTTTGCTCATTCCAAAACCAGACTACTTTGGGATCAAATTTTCAGCCAGCCTTACAAGATTCTTTGGCCTTATGAGGCTATTCATAACCAGACATTTCACTGGGTAACTTGAAAAACTTGAATTTTACTGAAAGGTGATATTGCTTTTATTGTATTTCCCAGAAACTGTATGACAGATACATGCTGTGAGAGCTTGGAAGAAAAATCTTTAAAATTTGCCAAGATATCTTTATTAGGGCATGATGTAAACCATGTTCCATATCTTTTGGTAGTTTATCACTTTCTTCTTTTGAGTCTTAAGGTCAGATGTCTTGAAGAAATTTTTTCTGTGACAGGTTGACAAAGATGATGGCTTCAGATGAAGGACAATATTTTGTAGACTGTATAGAGATCTAAAAGTTTTTGGCTCACATGCTGGTCAGTTATCAATGATTTCCACCTTGGTATCAAGAAACAGGCTCTTAGATTTAGAAAGGTGAAGAATTTGAAATGAAGCTGAATGCAAGCTCTCTCTGTCCTGCACAGAAAAGGTACTCCTTTTATAATAGCAAAATGTTATATCTCTCTCACAAAAGTTACAATCTAATTAACTAGAGTTATCACAATTTAATTAACAAGGGTATTACCAGCAAATATTTACTAAAAGGCAGACCCAAGCAATCCTTCAGAATTGAAAGAATAACCAAAATATGCTGTTTCCAGTGAAGCCACATGGCAGCACTTCCAAACAGTTAAATGAATCAAAATTTCTTTCAATAGTGTAGTGTTTACGCCAAGAACCAAAATGTAAATCTGTTTAATCTATTTCCATTATACAAAGGCAGTGAACAGTAAAAAGTAAAAGCTTAAATAAAAACATCTTGTGAGAGCTGGCAAGTTATATGTTTAGTTTTTTTAATCTTTGTATCGTATTTAAATTTTCTGCTGAATATTTACTGCATTTGCATTTAATATAGCTTGGTGAATCATTATGCTACAAGAAGGATACTTATATAATGGATTGCAAGGAAATCATGAATACAGGCAACTTACAGGGGATGAAGATTCAGTCCTTGTATCATATATAAACATAAATATATTGTATTTATATATAAATGAAACTGTATGACATTTATGGTATTGGCAAACCAAAGTGTACTGTTGGAGAGTCCTAGTCCTTTTCATTAAAATAGATATTTTGGATATACTTTCAGAATAGGTATGAATAAATGTTGTAGTGAAAAAAAATCTTCGCTGATAGTGTTTCAGTTTCATCAGGGCAAACTAGATTTGTTTCACTTCGTTTTTCTCTATTCAGAATATGTTCCATCACTTAATTCAAGTGTTTGTATGCTTAAACTTGCCCTGTCCCTAAAAGGGAAATTAATCTTCCAGGCAATGAGGAGTGACCTGAGTAACCCTGGAGAGCAGGGAACTTGACACTAACCAGTTGAGACTGGTAGTAATCTCATGCTGTGCAGAAGGTCTAAGAGAACGGTCTGCAAGGTTAATGCGTTAGTACTTCAAGACAGTGTCCTAGGAAAAAAAATGTAGATAATTAACTCACCCAGAGCCAGAGGCTATTTTGTGTTTCTCCTGTCATTATGATGATAGAGATAGACTAAACAGACTTTCTCTTTAGAGAGTCTGTGCTCTCATGGATTAGAAGGGCTCAAATCAAAACAGTGTTTGCCTATGAACTTGGTGCAGTTAAACAGCAGTAGGGCAGAGGGTTGTTCTGAAACTCTTCCCCGCTGAAGAGTTTGTCTCCCAATCGCAGAAATTGTAGCTTTGCTTAATGTGCTGTTTTCTTAGCATCAGTGGGATAATACACAACAAATTTACAGTTTATATTATTATCAATGCTAATAATGATATCCAGAGTAGCTTTTGTTATTATGGTTTTATTCAGGGATAAATCTGTTGTTTTAAATTGGAACAAAATTTTACATAAAAGAATAAAAGGTTAAGCTCCTTAAAGAAAGACTGCAGTTTTTCTTTAAGATGAGTCTAGAATGAAGAGAAATAAAATAGTAAGATGCTCTAATTCTACTAATAGGGACACTAGAATTAAAAAAAACAAAACAAAACAAAAGAGCTCTCATTGTACTTCCTCTCTTAAATATTGTGCTGTTTCAGCACCAGCTATTAGCTGTTGAGTCTTAAAAAAAGAGGTGAATCTTGTCATTCATTTTATTCATTGTGTGTGTGGTTTTGCCAAAGGCAATTCTGAGTGGTGTAGAAATTAAATGTTACCAATATTCTGGTGACATCGGGACCGTCAGGTCCATCTACTGATAAATGTAATTACTTTTGAGCTAGCAATTGAGAACTGTGGCCTGGATATAAAAATTAGCTTTATCTCAGTCCCATGAAGGTAAAAGTGATGTCAATGAACACACTAAAATAGTTATGTACTAATAGGAGTGTAGGTGGACTGATGGGACTATTAAGAAGTGTCATTGATCTTTTGGTCAGCTCTCGTCTATACATCAAGTCTGTGTTTCAAAGAAGACCTCCTCAACCATAGCTCTCCTTTGCTGGTGTGTTGTTCACATGTAGCTTTTGGTTTTGGCTTGAGGAACAATAAAATGGGCAGACTCATTGCTCAGAAAACAAATTTGGAGGTCAAATCTTGAAAAAGGATTAGCAAGGTATATTTATTGATATCAGGGAGAGTTTTACCTAAGTACAAGTCCTTGCATAATACTCATTTTGTGTACCACTTTGTAAGACCTTTGTTTCTGTTTCACTGAAACCAGACCAATTTTACAGGTTCACTTGCAGTTATTCCAGATCATAGTGGGAATGTATTTTAAATACGGGGTTTTAAACCACGGTGCTCCCATTGTTCCTATTTAGCTGCCTTCCTTAAATGATTTTGTGCATTTCCATCTGAAAACTGTCTAAATGAAGCAAGGGCAATATAGGACCAAATTTGATCTAGGCAAAATCAGCTGTTTGGAGACTTTGCCGTGCCTCCCCCACCCAGCAGCCTGGAGAGCCAAACTGGTTACTGCCAGCTCCCCCAAGAGTTACAAGAAACAGTGGCTTCAACTGACAAAGGGGTGAAGTCACTTGTGCTTATGGCAAATGCTGTTTCCCGTCCTTTTCATCTTTTGTGACAGTGTTAAGAGCAAGCATAGCATTCCAGAGGTCTACAAGATTTCTTTCTCTTTCCTACTTCTCTTCTCTGGCAAAAGCGACCCATCCTAGAGCAGCACAAATTCATTTTTGCCTACACAGTTGGCAAGAGTATTTTGGTTTCTCATGGCTGTGCTGTCTTGGAGTAGCTTTTCACACCAGCATGTCACAGATCCTAGCACAGATATTCAAAGATTTTTCTTCAAACGTAGCAAGCATTCAATCATGACTGTCG
Organism: Charadrius vociferus; assembly: GCF_000708025.1. Classification (NCBI taxonomy): domain Eukaryota; kingdom Metazoa; phylum Chordata; class Aves; order Charadriiformes; family Charadriidae; genus Charadrius; species Charadrius vociferus. The sequence goes on from NW_009648043.1 coordinate 3,657,884, forward strand.
GGTCTCCTAGATGGCACTGATTAACTGCAACCCACTTCTGTGCACTGCCAGACCTGTTTAGTCACTTTGTAATGGTAATTATACAGTTTATGCACAGCCTGACACTCACATAAATTTTCTATGTCATGCTGGCAGACATGTATTTTGAGAATGAACTGACCCTTCCTTACTGACGGTTCTTATCATGGTTCTTATCACAACTAGCTACACTTTCACTTCTTATGGTCAAATAACATATTAAGAATTATTTCTAGAAAGCTCTAAGACAAATAATGTAAAACAAATACAGGCCAGGTTCTGCCACTACTCCCTATGCAAAGCTGCTTCATTGATTTGTGAGAGATTTATTATGGAAAAATCTGTTTTATAAAATAATTCACACCAAAAAATACATAATAAAGGTATTGGTCACAGACTCTGAAGCTTTAATAAAGTATATACTCCTCTCAAGAAAGAAAAAGAGAAGAAAGTAAACAAATAATTCAGTATATGTGATTCACTCAGTGTGTGTGTATCTATCATGTACATTTAATTTTCATGTTTTGAGATCACTTTTGAGGAGGAATCAGTCTAACATAGATAATAGTGCCATTTGTATGTTTATATCTTTACATTTCTAAGAAAAGGATTTTTTACAGCTGTGGAAAAATGTGTAATAAAGCCAACTGCATCCTTTTAAAATAAACACCAAAATTTGCAGTTTTAATACTCTTTACGTATAATACATTTCTTTTGCTTTTATTTTTGCATTGAATAATGATGATAACTAATAATGAGAAATGTATAGGTTTATTCAACAAAAGAAGCAAATAATCTCTCAGTTATCACCTCTTTCCACAACTGCTATTGGCCAAATCTTCCACTGATAAATGTGGATCACTTGGATTTCAGTAAGATTTCACTTGTTTCCTTCAGTGTCCTAACTGAATGAATATGTATAAATCAATGGAGAAAACAGAATTCTGAAAATATTCATTTAATCTGAGGGACCTTTTGATAAAGGTCCTGTCCCTCTGGGAAGGCTTTCTCGACTTTAAGCCATTAAGAGGTTGAAATCATACCAGAAAGTAACTGGATGCCTTTTTCATGTTAAGAAGCTGTCATGTATGTTTATTATTTCATTTTGCAAAAAATATCTTTTATTTTCGCTTTGCTATTGAATTTTCTTATGCACAAAACAGAATCACTTTGTCCTCATGCCTTGCCTTATTTAAAATAAATAAATGAATGTTTATATTTGTCATTCTCCATGGTGCTTTTTTTAGTAAATTGGCTTCTCCAGAGCATTAGCATGTACCTCTGGATGGTGCTACTGATGAAGAGAGCTGCAGCCTAAAAAAAATACAGATTTCCAATTGTCCATAAGGGCAACGAAGATAAAAAGCCTGAAGAGACCGCAAATTTATATCATAGAGCAAGGCGCTAAATTCTAACTGTTTCTTTATGTGTTGCCTTGTTTTGGGGGCCATAATTACACACTGATTATAGCTAGAAAAAAAAATCTCTGTTATTCTCCATCCTGAATAGTAATTACTGTTTTACTGTGTTTCACTCCCATCCTTTTTTTTACTCTTTCTGAATGTTATCAGATCTATTTTAGGCTTTAACATAGCTTCTGGGAAACATAAGTTACAAAATATTGTTTACATTATTTACAATGATGCTCATCTTGTGAATTGTATGTCAGCTATTATATATTACTAACTAATTAACTTAGTGTAACTAAGAGCATGTACCCATGAGACTGGAGAATGTTAAAATGAAAGGCTGACCACAGCTTCCCTGTGCTACATGATCTAGGTTGTGTTTGAATTTCTATCCCTTCAGGTGCCCTCTCTTCGATTAAATTAAAATAGAGAGCATTAGAATCAGTCTACTGTAAGGAAGCAGTCTACTGTAACAGAAAATAGTGCAATTTGTCTTAAAAAATAAAATTCTTGTCCTTACCCCTCTGGCATTCTCATATTACACCAGATTTTGTGACAAAATTGGAGGGGCTGTAAATTACCATTACGCAATTGACTTCTGTTGGAACTGAGCTGATCTAGATCAGGAGAAGGGGTCACTGCCAAGAGCTCCAAATGCTGTCAGTCATGAAACGGGTCATTTGTAGATCATTAGGCTGACTTAAAAATGATCTTACCAAAGTACATTTTGGCTTTTCTTCCTGTTTTTTAAAACTTTGGTATCCACTGAGGTCACAGTGAGTGAGCTCTCTACTGATTAAAATGTTTGAACCATATTTAAAAAGGGACTAAGGTTCTTCCCACCACTTTCCATCAGTAAACTTTTTTTTTTCCTTTCACTCTCACAGAATTCCAGCCTCATGGGAATGAGTGAAAAAGTCTTAGTTATACAGTTCTTGCAATAAGTGATACAGTAGTCACAATAAAAAACATCCAACCTGGTAAGGCTGAATATACTGTACCCCTGTCTCTGTAACATGTCCGTAAAGATTCAGATATCTTACATGATGAGGTCAAATCTAGTAATATTTTTCATGCAAATTCACCTGGCTTTCTGTTTGCCTTGAACTGTTCTTAATCACCTAAGGACTGAGAGAGAAATCAACCAAAGGCCCCATTGTCAGAACTGTTGTTATACAAACCTGCCTTTTGGGTCTGAAGACAAGGTGAGAGGACGGTAATTTTTCACCTGGGATGCCCCCAGAGCTCTCTCAATCCAGACTGTTGTGGATTTCCATATACTCACCTTCATGAGTGCATGCACCTGTACATATGCATATGTACATAAGCACTTGAGATTGTTCAGTAGCATTGACCAAGACATCAATGGCATCTGAATATTGGATTACAGGATATTTCAGGTTGGATGGGACCTCAGGAGGCCTCTAGTCAAACCTCCCACTCAAAACAGAGTCAGTTTGAGGTTGGATCCGGGTGACTCAGGACTTTATCCAGTCAGGTTTTGAAAACATCCAAGGATGGAGAGAGACTGCATATCGTCTCTGGGCAGACTGTTCTGCTGCCTGAGCACCCTCACTGGAAAAAAAGCTTTTACCACTCTAAACCTCTTGTTTCAAGTTATGGACATTATGTCCTGTCCTTGCATCATACATCATTGTGAAAAGTCTGGCTCCATCTCACCGTAGGCATTGGGGTTTGCTGTTTGGGGGACTTGACCCCAAAGCCATTTCTTCTCAAGGCTGAACAAACCCATCTCCCTCAGGCTTTTCTCACAGGGAATGTGCTCCAGCCTCCTGAACGTCTTGGTAGCTCTATGCTGAAATTGCTCCAGTTTATTAATATATTTCTTATATAGAGAGGCTCAAAACACATTTACACCTCTAATGTACTGGTGAAACACTTAAACGATTTTGAGGCTTTTCCCATCAGTCTGTACGCTAAAGGTTATGATACAAGTTATAAGAATAAGGAGAAATGAAACAACCTTGGTAAAATGAGATCAAACTGTGCTTGGTAAATTGGAACATGAAGTGCACAGGATTGTGGCATTCTGCAGAGGAGTTTTGATTTCTCCAAAAGTGTATCTATAATTGTAAAATGTGTTGTAAGAAAGTAGATGGGAGCATTTCAATTTTGTTCAAGATTAGGGGAAAAATGACTTTTGACCAGCCTTAGGTTACTATAATAGTCTTATGATGGTATAATGCTTATCACAGGTGGTCTTTTCTTTCAATGCAATATTCAGAATACCTAAAAAGTCACGTCCTTTTTCATTTGATTTCAGAATGCATGAGAACAACCAGGCAGGTGCTCACTGTCTCAATTTTACAAACTACTAAAGATTTGCTTTTTTGAAGTAGATATTGCCAGTAGAAATCACTGATGAAAACAAAACTTCAGGCTCAGAATGCTGTATAAGATTGTACAGTGAATTGCAAGTCTGAAGCCTCACTGTGCTCATAACAATTCATGCTAGGGGCTTTGCTGGAATAGATATGTAAAATATGACAATGTGAGTACCTCCTATAAAGAGAAAGCCTGTGCTTTAACAGTACTTTGCATATTTATTATGTTATTATTACTAGTGTACCAGCACCTAAAGGAGAGATTTGATTCCTGAGAAAGTGCTTAATCACTAAGAATTTTAAGGAAAAGATGAGTATCATATGTCTGTATTTTGTGCTAAACTTGGTGTAAATTTGATGTACTCAGATGTATTTGTTGGATTCATCCCCTGTGAGAAATTAAACTTGTTTGTACTATGAATTCTAGATGGCCCTTGGCAGAGGGGAAAGGCCCTCAAATCCTCAAGATGGCTCTGCGAAATAGCTGTGTGAAATAGCAGAACTTCAGATACTTTGGTAAAGTTTTGAGATTTAAAGGTGTTTATGCAGTTAAGGAAGTTTTTGACTACTTTTTAATATTAGATGCCTAAATTGTACTGTAGGGAACTTTATACTTTTCTGGGTGTTGTTTGTTGCTTAGTCAAGAGCACCTAGCTCAGCACTGTCTAATTTAGCATGTCTCAGCCAAGATAATTCTCAAATGTGCTGCAAAAGCCCTGACAGTGTATCTTTTACCCCCCACCTCCAAAATACCATCTCCAGACAAGACTCATCCTCCTCTTCCCTCCACTCTTTGTAGATAATTGTCCTGATTCATGCAGAAGGAGCAAGTTGAGCAAATCGATTCTCTGTATCTGAAAGGGACAGCACTGTCAATGAGGGAACTTTTCTTCAAGATTGTGATTGTCACTGTGTGGCCCCAGTGAGGATGGGGTATGTGCAGCTGTAAGAGTGCTGCCAATGGAGCGTGTGCAGCAAACCTGCTAAAGGAGCAAACCCCCTTAATGTCCCTAATTTAACAACGAAGCCAATCAGTTCTAATTAGTTTGTGATTAAAGAACTAGGTATCTTCTAGGTTGTGGGAAGAGTAGTGTTTGTGGGTAAACTGTCTTCCTGTTTTAGACTGAAATCCCCTTCCAGAAGCTAATCGTCCATGTCCTGTTCATGGCATCAAGCAGTCCATTAAGTAGCTGCTTAGTTCTTATTTATGGTGCTCTTATTTTTATCAGATCCTGAAGAAACACCTTTAATTAGAGTAGTGGGAAAATTAGAGATTTTCAGCTGTTGAAAATCTTGTTTCAGCTGTTGTCTACACAGCTTGTAGAATAAGTGATATTTCACCATCTCCAGAAAATCACATAATAAAATTATAGCCTATAGAAACTCAAAGCTCTTGAACCCATGTTTTCCATTCTGAATATCAAAAGATTGCCTTTTGTCTTACAGAAAAATGAGAAATGGAAACAAAAAAAGTATTTAATTTTCTATGACACTGTATCATTTTTTCCTACTGGTTACACTAAGTGAAATCAGCTTTTGCTCATCATGTCCTACTTCTTGCAGTGTGATGGAATCATTAAAATGGGACACAGCAGGAAGAGAGAGTGGATAGGGCAAACAGAAAAGTTAATGCAACATTTTCTTCAGCTTTTAATATTGTAAAAAGTTACTATTCGATCCTTTATGTGCTTAAATTGGTAGTTGTGCCTTTGCCGTGGAAAACATTCTTTCTTTCCCTTCCTTTTTTGTTGCAGTTGAAAAAAAACTCCCACTGTTCCTTCCTGAAAAAAAACCCACTCTATTTCCACATATGAACTCTGTCATGAGTACTTCTGTCTTGTCCAGCTCCAAAAGTTTCCCTTTGGAAGTTTGATACTGTGAATACAAACCCAGTAGGAACTCACAGTGAAATTATTTTAAGATTTATGATTACATTTATTTTCATTTTACATTGGTTTTCATTGCATTTGTCTTGACATCTTTTTGCATAATTGTCTCCTTAGCAGTAACATGCAGCCCTGTGAATTAATCTAAATATGACATATATTGTCATAGCTGTAGTCAGTCCTTGCAACAACTGTAAGAAAACATAACAACTGAATTGTTGTTCTGCTGGAGCTGTGGCTCTATCCCCATAGCACCTGACTAAACAGAAGATAGTATGTGAGAGATTGTTTTATACTAGCAATAGGCTTCACCTGAGGACTGCAAAGTATTCACACAGACTGGCAGCAAAACGTGATTAAAGAACACTGTGATGATGACAGAGTAAGCAAAGAAAAATAATACAGGCCACTGAGGATGAGAAGGAGGGGTGGGATAAATGGGCTGGTGGCTGAGGGAATCTCAGGTCTTGGGTTAAGGAAGTGAGACCCGGGAGTGAGTGGAGTACACGGGGATAGAGAGGCTAAACAATGGAAGAGAAACCATTCTCCAATGGAAATGCTGGACACCACAGTGAGTTTATCCAAGACTTGACAAAAAGTTTATTTGTTCATTTAAATTCAAGATTAGCAAAAGACTCTTCTTTTTTTTTTTTTTTTTTAGTTGAGATTCATCTTGCAGAATTCTAGTTCTCTGGTAGTTAACTATGTAGTCTAAGCTAGTCACACAGGAAAGTTAGTTCTGGAGGGCACTTTAACCCATTTTCTTAAAGTTTATTTTCAGAGAGGGTGAGTGAATTCTCCCTGAAAACAAAAACAAAAGCTTTTGTTAAGTTAGAAACTTAACTGTTAGATCACTAAAGCTGCACGAGATGCATCTTGCCTAAGCAGCTAACTGCAAGGAAATACTGCAAGCTGGTGAAAGCTCCCTTTCAGGAGCAACCAAAGTTATTCAATACTTGATGTAAAATCATGACATTAAAACACAGTCTGAGTGGGAATTCACAGTATGCTCCAAATCTATATTTAAATTCTCTGCATAAACAAGCTATCAAATATTCATTGCAGAAATGGCCCTGATGGGATGTTGCTCCCCCTTAGTTTGCAGACTTCAAGCCAAGCTGGAACAGACATCCATCACACATGGTCCTCATTTGATGCAGGAGCAGCCAATTCAGCCCAGCTCTCCAATATCAGAGCAGGGGCTCCTACGTAAAGCTCTTTCCATCGGCTCAGCTGAAGAGCCTTAATTTCCTACAGAAGGATTAGTAGCAAGTATGTATAGGTGATGAATAACATCTCAAAGTGATACTTGTCTTTGATAAATAGCTGACTATGAACTCTTCGTAGCCTATATTAATCTGCTTTTGTGGAGTTTCTCATCAAACTAATGGAAAATGCTTAAACCTCTGGTTGGTACTCGTTAATACGACTAGTTCAGATGTTGCAATATTTTTGGTGAAGTCTTGCTGTAACTTAACTCTTTAGTTTGCAAATAGACACATACCAAATAGTGGCCACAAATACTTAAGAAAGGGATGTGCTTGGATATCTCTATGACTGTTTATACTTCCAACAAATGCTTTCCAATTGCAAGAATGGCCTTTCTTAAGCAGGATCTCAATCAAGTTTGTAACTAAAAATAATACCTCTGAGGACAAAGTCGCGAGAGCTTCTTGTCTGAACTTGAAACTTAAAAGCTCTCACGGTCAATAAACAGAGGAAAGCATCTTTATACATACTGTTGCTATGCACTGAAGGTCCTTGGAGATTGCTAACAGACAATGAATAAATTCAGTTGCTTGCACTGAATCTTCTCTCTTGCTCATAGCCATTACTATAGGCTTTGTAGTCTACACTGAAGTCTGCATTAGAAGTGGTTGCAGCTTGTGGGGTTTTACAGTGATATCAGTTATTTCCACCTCTGCGCCTGGACTAGTACACTAGCAATTTCTTCCCATAGTTAGAAAATTCCCATGGGTAATCTGTGTTAGAAGATGTAGGTTCTGTTAATACACTCACCTCGAGATCTGAAAAGGTGTCCCTTTTTTGGATTTGTTTTAAACTTGAGAAATTCAGCAAAATATTTGGTTGTCTATTCATGCTAACACTCACCTGTATACTGACACTATTCTGAGAGAAAAGGAAATGTGGGATTTCTCCAGATTTTGTATTCTTGTTTATCATGCATACCTAAAGGAGTGTGCTGGGCTACCAGGGTGCAGGACTGAATTCCTGAGCGTGTCTTTGGGTCCCAGTTATGAAATGGACTGGGTACACAGCTGTGGCAAATTTTCATAGACTTTACAGAAGCTGAAGTAGGATGGAGACTGACAAATGGTTCCATGTTCTTGTGTTCTTTTATCTGCCATTATTAATGAAAATATTTGTATTTGTGGGTACAGAAATTCAAGGTAGAGTCAAAAAGATTGACCTAACTTTGCGAGTTTAAGTTCAAACAACATTTAAAATGTCTTTGATCCTTAGATCTCTGTGTTAGCAGAGAGTAAGCAAGTGTTCTCCTTTATCTTCATGTTATATTGTTCAGAAAGCTCTAATAAAACTTTTGACATGGTTTAATTATGACAAACACACCTCTTTTTATAACATAATTGAAACATTTTTTTCCTGTACCATTTTGAGTTGGTCAAAAATCAGTAAAATAACATTCCTTATTCACAAACCAAACTGACAACTTTAGAGTCTGAAATTCCCTATTTTTGTAGCATTTAAGAAATAGTAATTAATGCTAAACCCCGTGATTTTACATTTGAACATGAATTTTGTTTGTTACTATATACTGATATATGTGAAACAAAATCTTAAATCTGAAAAATATATAAATTGAACTTACTTCTGCATTAGATTTTTATTAAGTAAAACAGAATAGATATAATTAGAGTCTTTAAAAAGTGCAATACCATAGTGAGATAGAATCAAATCAACTGCATTGCTTTAATACATACTAAAACTAGAAATATAGAGAAATTCAAGAGGCAGTTGTACACTAACACTTCTAAATGATATATGGTACAAAATTTGCAGAAGTATGACAAAACTGACATATGAATCTCTGAGTTCAGTGTCTTTTTTAAAACAAAACTAGAAGAAACAAGAGGGGCTTGAGTGATATTTAAATGACTATGTAAATATTTAGGAAATCTGCAAAATGTGTGAAATGTACTATAAAGAAAGCTTTGCAAAATTTGACTGTGGTTCGGTGTCTGGCATAAAACCTGGAGAAAATCTAACAAAACCTGTTGTGATGTCAGATTTATTAATTGCTGTGGATCTTTGCTTAGTCATACAATAGTCCCTCCCTTTTATTTAAACTTCTACGCTGTCTTCCTTTTTTTTTTCCTGCAGGTATTTCTGGAGTGGGTATGTGCTCTCAGGTTGGCAGACATTTTGTAGCTAGAAAGTGAACCAGTATAGATGAACAGATCTCTGCCAGGGCACCATTTTTGGAGGGCAAGAATCTTCTGGCAGTAACATTGGTAATGCTCTACCTGCAGTTTTAAAGCTGCAATCTGTTGATAACAACTACATATAACTTTTTAAAACATTATACCCAACTTCAAGTTTTGTCCACACTAAGTAATATATTCCCACATGGGCAATTCTATTGAACTAGCTAGGGATGTACCTGAAAGAAATATTGCTTATCCCACTGTTTGGGGTTGGTTTTTTGTTTTTTTTCTTTTTTTTTTTTATATACCTTTCCTTTTAATTGCATGGTGTGGTTCTTAGTTTGGTTGGCAGAAACCATATCCAACTGTGCCTCCTCATTATTTGAATGCAGTCATTACTGTTTAGCCTAACATATACGTCAGAGCAAATCTTGGCTCAGCAAGATGGTATTTTACACAGTACTGCTGGTGTTAGATGTAGTAGACTCGGGTTTTAAATGTTTGAGAGTTCTGAATGCCTGTGTTCTCCAACTCTATACACTGTTTCAAAGAGATATAATTAAGCAATGTGAAGGCATTAACTAGAAAAGGGAAAGTTTTTCACTCCAATAACAACATTCAAACTGTTGTTAGGGACTCTCTCAAAGCACAGAATTGAGGAAAAAAAATCTTCTATTAGCAACAAAAATTCAGTTTGTTTTTCTAAAAGAAAACACTTTAGTAAATGTCACATATAGTAGTAGGAACAAAAAAAAACAATATGACAAGAATAATGGTTTAATTCCACTTTGATATATACTATTGTGCATTTGTTAGAAATGTTTTGCTGAAACAAATTTCCGATTTACTGTGAAGGTCAGAAAAAATGTTATAGTATTTCCAATGAGAAATGTTTGTAGGCAAGGACAGAATTTTTACGGTACTTCATTTAAAGGACCAGGCAAACAAAAAAGCTGTTTTCTTATTTATGGTGACGTTAAAGTGAAAATTATTGAAACATATCCACTTACATGAAATGTTCTCTTTGCTATTTTCTGTTTGAGGAATGTTTTAAAAATGTGCGGTTTCAGTTCAGTCCTGGGTAGGAAGTATTTTAAAATTTCCACATTACTATAGGAATTGAAAAAATATTTCTTTCTCAGATGTTTGCTAATTGGACTTGCGGTCTTGTTTTTCTTTTTTTTTTTTCTTTTTTTTTGCATTGGCATAAAGAGGCATAACCCCAGAAAAATAAAAATTACATCAAGCGGCAGTTCATTAAACCACAAAACCACACCTGTCAGTTGCTGGCACAGAGTAGACAAACTGCTTCATTTCACTATCATTGCTTCTACATTCTCAATTTTCTTTTTGGAATGGCTGAGAAAATTGATATAATCCTTAGCTTCCTCTCTGAATTGCTTCCCAAACTGACACTATACTATTACAGTGGAGCCGCAGGTTTTGCAATGCTCTCTGCGAACTAACTCATGCACAAAACAAGCAGCACAGTTACCATGCAGCTATTAGAAAACTCAGCTCCCCCACCATAAAAGTATATCATCCCCTTTAAGTTTGAGTAACAGAAGATGATGATCTCTACTGCCTTATTTGTTCAGAGAGAGCAAACTCTATAATGTGTGAGGAAAATAGCTGAATAATCGGGAAGATTACAATGGGAGCAGCATATGCTCCTGGTGCTTCATGCTGAGACTGCCGAAATGGCTTACAGTTACTGTTGCCAACTTTCTGAGGAAAAAAATGTGGCTGCAAAGACGGGAAGTTCTAACCAATTCTGACAAATAGAGGACTATCGTGCCTGAGCTGAAGAGTAGTGGGAGCCTGCTTGCAAATTATTGTGATTTAGTTGTGATTGTGATTGTCATGCACAGAAAGATCCATTTCAACACAATAATATTTATCTTTGATTGCATTTTCTTCCAAGCGCAGCTTAAGTAAAACTGTTCTGTGAGCCAAGTAATGGGGGTAAATAATTTAGCGGCGAGTAAAAAATGTAAGTTGTAACTGTGAACTGAAAAAATGTTACTAGCTATCCAAGATCCAGAGTTGTCAAAACAGATGTTTGGAAAAAAAACGAGAGTTGCACAGACGGACCAACTGTCTTTAAGCAGCAATTATGCACAAGCATATATAACAAAGGCAGGTAAAGGGAAGCAAGTAGAATAAACGCTGTTAATGAGTAACCATTTTTCCTGTTATCCTTTTCACAGTAATTTTTATTGCAATTTTTCTGCCCACCCCCAATTGGGGTGGGAGTCCTCCCACTATTAGCCCTGAGAGATTTTTCTCCTCATTTAAAGCACAGTCCATAAAAGAGCTGATTTGTCACTCAGCACGTGAGAGAGGAGACAGGGTGACAGAAGAGTTGATGGGAATGTGGAAAGGAGGGAGGGGTATAAGCTCTCGTAAAGGGATCTTTCCTTGCCGGTGACAAATCCGTCGTTAGGAGTTTCCTGGCTCTCCTACAGTAGGACTTCTGTCACTGCGATGCCAACTGTTCACATTGCTGTTCCCCAACTGAAGGACAAGATGTGCAAGCCTTGGGTGTTGTTTTTAAGCTTTTTTTTTTTTTCCTGGTAAATACTGATTTTCACCAAAATTACCAACCATGAGAGTAAGATACATAAATCAAGCAATACCAAACAAAGAAATAAGTGGCTTAAGATAGTATAAATGGAAATCTATAGTTGTTCCAATCTGAAGTTCTAGCCAGCTGTTGTATACAAGTTTCTCGACTTCAACCTTTGGTCTTCAAGTAGCATAAATTAAGATTTTAATGAGATGTATGTGATGGATTCTTGAAACTATAGACATAGTCATGAGAGGGAATGTAGGCTGCACTTTTACATAAATTGCTTTCAATAATACAAATTGGAAACAGAAAGATTTTTGAGACAGGAGGAATGGGATTGCTTCGACGTTATGTGAACTGGCAATTTCAAGAAACAGGGCACTTAAATATTTTTTTGCTGTATCACAAGTTAGAAAACAGGTATATCCATTTGCCTTATTTAGATTTTTTTTTTAATATTCTTAAGAGAATAATAACTAGGAACTCTGGTCTGAAGTTTTCCTATTGCCATGGACTTATATGTGCACAGATGTTACCTCTACATGTGCATTCAGATCATCATTAAGAACATGATTGCTAAAACTTAGATGAATTATACAACATTTATCACCTGGCATATTAGTCCCCTGTTAGCGAGATCAGCAACTAAAGTTTTGATTGTTTAAGTTAGTTGTTTGTATCCCACAGGTGGTATCATCACCCATGTATGAATTCATTATCTTAGCAATATTACATTAATATTTATTTGCCTACTGTATGCTGTTATGAAGTTTTTAATTAAAATAAATTTTAATTTATTGTTGTAAAGGCCTAATTTCTCTTGATTATGTTCCCTGAAATCTCTTGATTCCTAGTTCATAGGTAGGGAATTGACAGTGTCACCTGCTTCGCCTCCCCTCCCCAGACTATTAGCCCCAGCCACATCCCCTTATCCTCCTAATCCACCTCTCACCTTCCTGATGTTATGCTCCTTATCTTTCCCTGTCATAGCTGAGTTCCACCATCCTGAGCAGGATACACAATTATTCCTGCAGCACAGCAACTGCAGGAAAAAAGGGGTAAATGATTAGAAGGTACGGAGGCAATACCTCCTGCAGCAGTCCAGGTTGTCTCTCTTGCTCAGGAAGTGCAAAGTAGCTGTAGCAACCCTTTGACCTGTACAGGCTCTTATAGGATCATTCCTGTGGCTCACTCAAGGGTTCCCAAAAGAGATTTCAAATAGAAGGAGCCAGGAACAGCTGACACTTTTCCTGGGCTAGTGTTATACCTCTCCTAGCTCTTCTCTAGCCCAAGATGACAACTTTGGTATATGTGTCTATGTAATTTCTCCATTGGTTGGGGAAAGTCTTGACATCTTGCTGAAATTCCCTGCAAGCTTGCTCTTCTCAACAGCTGGATTGGAAGACCTGCTGGAGATCACCATGGCACATTTCCCTGGCTTTCCTTTGTTTGGAGATCAGAATAAGGAGGGATGGTGTGAGCCCAGTTCTCTTCTCAGTTCTTGACATACAGTCAGACCATGGGGTTATCGAGTGCCCAGGTTCAAGAGTTGGAAACATCTTCTCATTCTTTTTGATAAAGACATAGCCTAAGCAATTTTTCCAGAGGTAAGGATGAGAAATTGAAATGATCATTAAGAAAGCATTAAAAAATTTCTATTATGAGATACAAATTGTTATATTCTTTCAAGTCACCAATGTGTGTAGAAAGATGCCTCGTAGAGCTGAGAATCAAGCTATAAATGAAACTCTTTATTACTTGATATACAAATCTGAAGAAAAATTATAATAATGTCTTCCAAACATGTAATATTATCTCTGTAGGAGCTGAATATATTTATGGCTTAGGCAATATGCATCATTTTACTGTTATATATTAACACTTATTTAGGGCAGTGTAATGTAATTTAAGTTGATGAGTTCTTGTCATCTTTATATATTATTGTTTTAGATGTTTGAGAATTCTAGAAAGAGAAGATGAAGAGAAACCTCAAAAGAAAGAGCACATAATCCAATTTGTTGTTGGTGTTTTTTTTTTTTTAGTTATGCAAATCACAGAGACTCTTCTTATCTATTGCCTTCTGGGTTTGACAGGTTTAAACCTGATAATTCTGTGATATTCCTCATCCCTTTGTATATACTGAAACACATTCAGTCCCAATAAATTCTTTTTTTTTTTTCTCTGTAATTTAAATGATAAATTAGTTTACAATCACATATCTTTGAAGAGTAAAGGTAAAATGTTATGCTGTGGAGGAAATGTATGCAAATCCTACATACAGTATAACATAGGGGATACATGAGGGATAACATAGGGGATAAATACAGTATAACATAGGGGAGTATAATACTGATTTTTTCTCCTTTTTAAAATCTGTACCACTTGGTACAATGTACTTGCTAAAGCGTTTGCAACTTTTAGTGTTTTATGATTTAGCATTTATTAGAAAAAATGATTCCCCTCTGTCTTTCACCAACCCCTCGCTCTTCAACATACACATCCATCCGTCTGATATGTCAGGGGAATTATATTTAGCTTGGCAATTAAAGTGGATATATCTCCTTCAAACTCCTCCTGTCCTGGCCATCCTGTTTAGAGGATGTGGAAACTCTGGGGAGCACAATACAGGTTGTTGACTGCTGTGTGCCTGCAGGAGTTCTGTAAACCCTGTCCTTCACTTCTTGTCCAGCAGTCCTTAACAAGGCAGGAACAATTAAGGTGGAGATCATGAGCTCTCCCTGTCACTTACTGTTGGAAGCCAGTTCCCAAATGAAATAAGTTAATAAAGTTGCAATCTAATTAAGCTGCATCTCTTCCATCCTTCATATCTTCTTTTATGTCTGGGCAATGTATTGAAACTAATTGTGTAATGTCCAGCACGTACAAGGAAAAGTTTTTTTGTTTGTTTATTTGCAGTAGAGTCATGCTATTTACTAATTATTTGCCAATCATTAGATAATATGTCTTGAAAAGTGTCTATGAAGTTACTTATAACAGATCACAAAGATGAGTTATATGATTACCTCTCCAATTTGTCAGTACCTTTTCAAGAGGTAATTTTTTTTTTTTTTGTAACTAATCCCTGAGGAGAAATAAAAGCACATAATGACTTTTCAAGGCTATCGCTCCCAATGCTCAGTGTTGTTTAAAGCACAAAACACTACTGACTGTCAGATTACAAAGTAGTTCATATGTTATCGTTGTAATGTGAGATGGTGGCACTGAAGTGCAGCAGGCAAATAGAAGAAAGGCCTCTGAGTAGACTCCCTGGCTTTTTTTTTCCCATTTCATATGGGATTGCATACTTTGTCTAAAGAAAGGTCTTTCATACAGTATATTTTCAGGCATAAAAAATGCACTTTTAAAAACTTGGGAACAACAAAACTGATGTCTTGAACTGATAAAGCCCGTGTTTGGAGATAAGAAAGAAACATAAAAAATAAGATGTATAATGTTAAAATAACAAGAAATGGTGCATAAACTTTTGGTTTCATTTCTACATGGTCTTAAATAATGTGAATGGAAAACTGACTGAGTTCTTAATCTGGTAGATAACCTCAGTATTTAATCTTGTGTTCACTGAGTCAATGGGAACTTGTCTGTAGATTTCAGCAGGGCAGATTTCATGTTGAGATCTGCAGAGCCCTCTTTCCCCTTATAATTATGACTTTAAGCGTTTGAAATCAGTGGCTGAATTCCCATACAGGACACGGTATTTCGTGTTGGTTGCCTACTTAAAATATAATTTTCCCAAACTTTATTTTTTAACTTTTCCACTTAGTACTATCACCTATGAATGTAAAGAGTTCTTTGGATTTGGACGTAGATGATTAATATGGGCAATTCCTGCAGAATCAAAATTTCATAATATATTGATTTGCTCTGTATTCCCTCTGAAGGAAAAATGTCCCTGTAGGAAATAGCAGACAGTACATGGTTCTCAATGTGAAGCATAATTCACTAGTAAATACGGGAAAAAAGTCTCAGAATAAGCACTTTTCAGTATGGAGACAGATGGCCACATCACTTGGCAAGCATTCAGCTTTTTTTCCCTGACATGTTTAAATAATGTTTATCAAACAATAGGCAGGGATAAAAATCAAGGTAGCCTTAAATTTATCTAAAACAGAATGGCAGGCTGCTGTAGAAGTGTCCTATAAATAACAGTAAACAGCTGTTGAATGAAAGTCAATAAGTTGGAAAGAGATTTTTTCTACTGGATTGTAGAAATACATATATCTATATTTCTTTTTCTTGTAATGAAATATTCTGTCCTCTCTCCCAGCCCAGAACTCAACATACTGTTTATATACCTGGCACAATGTACAATGATTAGAAGCAAAACCAGATGGCCGTATTTTTCCTTGTCTTGTTTATTTAGGTGATGGATAGATGAGTCCTAACTTTACCTATCAATCTGACCATAATTATTTGTGTTCTGCTGTGAATTTTTGCACACAAATACTCATGCATGTACATACACACACACAAGTAGAAGTAAACTGACTCTCTCTCTCTTTCTTCCTTAGGCTTAGAAAGAATTGCAAGAGATTCGGCCTATGAGCAAGAAGGAAAAGTTCAGTTTGTAATTGATGCCGTATATTCCATGGCCTATGCACTACACAACATGCATAAAGATCTCTGTCCTGGATATATTGGTCTATGCCCAAGGATGAGCACAATTGATGGTAAAGAACTACTTAGCTATATACGGGCAGTAAATTTTAACGGTAAGTTACAAGTACTCTTTTTTCCCTGCCTTTTTCTTCTTTAAATGTTTCAGAAGTGACAAGATGTGTTTTCTTCTTCATATAGGGTACTTCAAGGCACAGTGAAAACAGGATTAGAAGCAGTTCTCGTTTAGAGAGAACTGCTTTAGACCTCAGAACTGTGGGTTTTTCCACCTGCTTTGAAACCCCAAATGTATTTTTCATCTTAACATTAAGCTGCTCCCAAAAGAGGCAGATGTTAAAAATAAGAATCTGTCGATCAAAAAATTCTGATGAAAAGCTGCTATTATAGAAATAAGTTGAGAACTCATGCAGTCCTACTGACAGATTAAAATCCTTTGACAGAGGTTGCTTATGTGTTTGCAAGAGAATGAATTGAAAAAAATACCCTTTTGAAACTTGCCTTCTGAAATTACTGTTAACAATTTCCTTACAGAAATGAATAGTTAGGAGTATGCTTTTAATTTGCATATTTAAATCTCAATTAAAACACTCACTAGCAGTTCCAACTTCTTTTACATTTCATTGTTTTTGACTCAGTGATTTAGTGAGCTTTAACACAACTACAATACATATTTTTAAACAACACTACATAATATTCTGTGCAGCTGGGATCTGCCTGCTGGGGAAATGGAGTTACAGATGCTTATGCTGTTAACAGGAGAGGCCAATAAAGAATAGGAATTATTTATGTATGTAGAATTGAGAAGCGTAGAACATACTTGATGGTGAAATAAAGTTGCTGAAAACCTGTATTATTACATTAAAGTCATAATTATTGCAAACTATGTTCGGCATTATTTTACAAAGAAATTGTACAATGTTCTTTGCTGTGTTTTGGTTGATTTTTTCCTTACTTGGTGGTAATTCACATACTAGATATGCCTTCTAACTATGCAGAGAGAAGAACTGTCTATCACAATTTATTCCAATGACCTCAGCTGCCAGCCTTTTTGAAAAAAGCACAAGGTCATTTTGAATTTAGCTTCCGAGTGGAAGCTTTTTTTGCTTTAGGTAATATACCAGACCATTTGGTTGATATGAACATTGGCTGGAATTCACAGTTTTTTCCTCTTATAGAACTTTTCTCTTCCTTCACAATTTTCATGAAAAGGGAATCCCTGTCTCCAGGAGCATAAAGATAGAAGGTGTTTAAATGATTTTTTAGTGATTTTAAAGAAAACCTGGAGCAAAATATGTTGCTGGCAAATGGGAAATGTTGTTACAACGATAAAGGTAGGCAGCATATTGTAAAGTTTGCAGTGATAATTATCTACATTTCTGATAAATATTCTTCTGGGTCTGTGTTGTTAAAGCACAAAGAAAGTGATCTATTTTCATTTGGTGAGCATGAGATTTTAACATAAAAAGATAAGCTGTACATTTTATATGAAACCTTTCTCTCCCTAGATTGTTGTATTTCGTCAATACCTGTCATGATTTCTCTGGCTGATTCAAAGTATTGCAAAAAGGGGAGATGAAAGAGTGGCACAAAGCATTCCGGACACTAATGAAAAAGTATCTGTTTTTGAACTAGTAATTTACTGAAAGAGAGGAAAGAAGAAAAAAACCACCACATTTCTGTGAAGTTAACTTTCTGTCCTATGAGATACATTAACTGTTCCCTGTACTAGGTTTATCCACATTATGTGCTGGTATACCAATTTTTTTGATCATGTTTTATGTCAAAATATTTTATTTTTTTCCGTCATGCGTTGGGAGGCATAAGCAGTGGACAGTCTTTAACCCTTTGTCTTTTCCTGTTAATCCCAAATTCCTGTTCCTCAGGACAGCACTGCCGCTGTGTCTGACTTCATTTACAGAGGTGAATATTTACATAGATTGCTAGACCTCCTGTGTTGGGAGTTGACAGCAGTGATGTGTGTTGATTTTGACATTCAACTTAGTGGGTTTCACCTCACAAAATATGACCTGTATTATGAAGGACACCTCTCTGCCTTAACAGGGTATTTGCAAGGGGAAGAAAACATACATGTTTCAGTTTATTGGAGTAACTGTTTTGCTTTTGATTGCAAGTAATTGCTTTGGTATGTGTTTATTTTTGTTTACTCTGTTTTTTTTTATTTACAAATTATGAAGATTTGTTCCCCTGAAGGATTCATCTGTGTAATATTCCATGACACCTTCATGACTGAAGGGTGATCATAACCACCAGCGCACAGTGTACTGATGTAATTGATAGGACATTTGTTTCTACTTAGATATTCTGCTACCAGTTGTATGCTAAATGCAGAAAATCTCACAGTTCAGCATGATTTTAACAGGGATAGAACATCTTCATTTGTAGTAGGAATAAAGAAGTTTGTTTATACTTGAGATTTGTGTTACTACTGAGTGTAGTCTCCTGGTTTGGTATTGCCTGTGTTTTTCTTAGGACAGATAGCAAAGTATGGTGTTTAAAAAACAATTGCTTTTCATTTATAATGGGCAGTTTAATAATTAATTTAATTTCATAGGAAAAGAAATCTCTAACATGTAATGGGCACAGCCAGTTGCTGTGTACACTGAAAGAATTTTTAAACAACAGGAAAATATAAAGCTAATGCGCTGAGATGAGTCATGTTTAGTTCCCTGTGTTCTTGGTGGTCACTACCAGTAGACCATAACCAGCCCTTTCTGGCCATTTGATCAAAGAATACGTAGAGCTTTCAGAAGTTTCGTGCTCCTATTTATCTTTGTTTTTCCCCAGACAAAAAGTGAATGTTGTCACTTTATGGTGTTCTGTTAATAAAGGTGCTATATTTGAAAGATTTGCCCTACCAGTTTTTGTATCCAAACAAAATGAGATATTTATGTGAAAATGGTGTTTCATATTTAAAATTAAGTAAAATTAATAGTTTTTCTGTTAATTAGGTTTATAAATGGTGATATGCACAATAGTGTAATTGTGGCCTGATTCAATATGTTCTCCTATTGCATTGCTCTAGTGTTCTCGCTCTACTTAACTTCATTATTGAGTCTACAAAATAAGCAGATGTTTTCTAAGAGTTTTTACGTTGGCATGTGCTGAGTGTTTTATGAGAAGTGCTCTGCTGAATTCAACAGAAGTGCTCATCATGTAACAGAAATAGGACTTGAACATGCTTTCGTGGTGGATGAAGGTGTTTCAAAAGCAGTTTGGTTTTGTTTTTGTTTTGGTTTTGGTTTTAAGAAAAAGATTTCTCTTCCTACTTCCTTCTGGGCAAAGCAAAAAAAGGATGACAATGTGGAGACAGTGCTATTTCTTGAGTGGGAATAAACCACAAAGTGATAAGACTGATCAGTGCCCCTCTCCCCAGTTGTCCCACTACAAAAGCAAAAATCAAAATTTATAATTAAATTCTGAAGATGAAGATCATTGTATCTAAAACATTTCATATAGAAGAAAGTTTACTTTCTATATATACAGATTTATAGCTAGTATAAGGTAGCTGTTTTTTGCTTACCTTTAGTCATACATTTGTATTTATATTTACATTAACACACTGTAGTAGTTCCATCGGTAAATACTGAGAAGACATCACACACTATAACACAATGTATTTACAGATATTACAGTATGAGTCTTTCACTTAATCTTAAAGGTAAGGGTAGAACTTGACCTTTACTCTCATACATGCAAACAGACATTTTATTTGCTTTTATGGGCTCCTTATCCTGTGGGTGAACATGGATACTTTGACATCTTTTTAGGGGAGCAGGGATAAGTGAGACCGGAGCAGAGAACAGGTGGAAGCACCGTCTCCCCTCTGCCATCACTGCTTAGATAAATGTTGTCTGCTTCTGCTAGAGGTCACTGCAACATCACTCTCTCCTCCTGGTGAAGAGGAGACTCAGGAAATAAATTCTGAGTCTGACTGTGAAACCTTTTCTCAGTCTTCTCCAGGACAAAGTAAAGCAACTACGTTGCTTGCTGGGATTCTGTGACAAATCTACAATAATACTGAAACAGGTTGCCTTCAAAAGGCTGTGGAGTCTCCATTCTTGGAGATATTAAAAATCTGGCTGGACACAGGCAACTTGCTCTAGCTGAGCATGCTCTAAGAGAGGGGTTGGACTAGGTGATCTTCAGAGGTCCCTTCCTACCTCAGCCATGCTGTGATTCTATAGCCCTAGCTGGACTTGAAAGAAAGAAAAGTATATCCCTTACCCTTGCTTTACAATATTAAATGAACATGTGTTACCTTTACTCTATTCTTCTGAACTAAATTCATAGTCTGAGTGGACTGGTAAGCCCTGCTGTTATTTGAGTTTCAGATATGTTAATTAAATGCCTTTGAGAAAAGATTCATTTTGGCTACACACACAGAGAGACACGCTTGCAGCATCAGCCTCATTTAGAAAGCAAACATGCAAAATTTCATCCTGAAAGGGCAGAATTGTACCAGAGAATGAGAACATAAGAACAGAAACTAGCAGGCAAACTCAAAATAGGTTGTCGACACTGGTAAACTAAAAATTAATGATCACTCTGCATTATAATATTTTTTTTTCTGAGAAAGTAGTATCCATAGAGGACAGTTTAAAAAAAAAAAAAAGAACAGGGTTTCTCACAGAAACTTTTGAACCCTCCAGAGAATCATTATTGTGGAATCAGCTGTTTACAAAATTCATCTTCTCCTGCTATCTTTTGAAGCTGCTAAGACATCAATCTGTGCAAAGCTCTCCTGACTTAATATTCAGCCCAGCTGTTTTAAATGTTTTCTTGAAGAAAGCTGACACCTCCCTATTCATTCACTGAGTGCAAAATTTGCCTTCTCAAATCATTATTTATCATTAAAACAAAAGACGTAAAATGGTGCCCTTTGAGGCTGATAAGTTTTGACATTTTTTAAGGCATTAAGCACAATAGAACTAAATGTCCCACTTAAAATGTACTGGAGCTACGCTCTTAACTCAGATTTTTAAAAATCCAGCTCTTAAATCTACAACTACCAATAGAGAGAAAACCCATTTTGAAATAGTTGATGTTGGGCAAATCTGTGATTTATAAAGTTACGAATTCTTATTGTCATTTCCTAATTTAGGATTTTGTACTGTCAGAAACAGTCAGCATCGCACAATGCCACTGGTACCGTATGCCGATAAGGTTAAAAAATATCTGGGTATAACAGGAGATAATAGCAGATGAGTAGATAAGATAGGGACAACCAAGATTAACAATGAGTTGGGAAAGGCTGAACTCTGCTGCCCTTGTTAGGATTCACTGTGGTAGCAACTCTAGTTTCACTAATTTGTACTCTGCTGAAGAAATGAAGATACTGCTTTCAGCTGCAGAAGTGGGAGTGGAAGGGGAAATGTCTGCTGCAGTGTTATTAAGATCTGTGATGTTTGTTCTGTCACAAGTTAACCACGTGACACAATTCCATGTGATTTTTTGGAAAATCTTGATGGTACAGAGGAATGTTTGAAAACATGGCTAAAGCTTAAACTAACATAGACCTGAACTCATAAAAACCCAGAATTCAAAATAGTTTGTTCTTTTCATGTACTTTTGTCATGGTTTCAGATGTATCTGATTTGGCTTGTGAATGTACTGGGGCTAACGGCAGACCATTTCTAATAAAGAATCCTGATGTTTATTTTCCCATACCTTTATGTTCAATTAAGAAAGGCGTTGTTACTTCTGTTAATTTATTGTTGGGGATAAGCAGGGGATGATTTCAAGTAAATTCTGCTTTGGCATGCTAATTCTTTCAGTGGAATTAATCCAGGTGGTTATACAAGAAACTAAAATTGAACAGTGGTCTTAATTGCTCTTAATGGGTTTAAGTAATGTATGGTTATAATGTAAGCATGCGCAGCAGGCAAAGCTTGGAGTTTCTGTGATTCTTAGGGACCTGACGAATCCATGTGATTAAAATCAGAGATTATGAAAATGCTGGGTGTGAAATTAGAAAATGGAACCTAAACATAAATGCAATTTATAGCTGTGTTCTTGCTTATGTATAGATCTTAAGTACTGATTAATTGAGCGGCATATACGCTTCACATACAAAATTCATGATGTAGAACGTGACTGAGGTCAATTCTCTGTTTTGAGGAACAAGATCTAATTCATGAGGTATTTTAATAATTAATATGTAAAAGAAGGTCATAAGGGATTTACCCTCATTACCCATGAAAATTAATTTGCATCTCCTGATAGGTGAGGATATTCAGATATATTAGAGTACAGTTTTCTAATATGAACAAGTGAAAAACTCGAGCAATATAGAGGAGTAGTACAGACTAACTCTTGCCATTCTGAGTGAAAAGGTATTTGAGTGCAAAGAAACTGGATCCATAATGCATGTATTTTTTTACCTTTTAGCTGGTGCAAGAAACATCACAGCTGTGAATCTGTGGCATTATTAAGTCCTTCAGATATCCTTATTACCTTTATTAAGAAGATGAAGGCATACCGCATGTTTTAAAGAGAATACTTTGAAAAGCTTCCTAACTTAAATGTTTAAATTTCAAATCTCCTCTGAAATCTGTCAAATGTTTGTACAAGTTACTAATTTTTCCATATGTTGATTTATAACCTCTTTGGTAAGAAAACAGTTCTGCAAGCCAACAGGACAGTCACGAAGGGAAATGAATTGCTTTTTGGTACCTCTGTAACAGAATAATATGAGCCTTTTTCATTTTCCTACAACAGCTTTTACTGACGAAATAGTCACATTAGAGATAATATCAAGGGGAAAAAAGCTACAAGGATTTTATTAAGGGTATTTGGTAATATAAAGAAGACACGTTTATAGTTCATTCATGTAAAATGTGATCTAACAGGTAACGGCTGATAAGTGACAAACTTAAACCATAGAGCAATTCTTCAGGGAGGTCAGTGACAGTGAAATTATCTTGACGAATCTTAGATTCTCATATAAGGAGGAAAATAATGATTTCTCTATGTTAAAGGGAATGACAGTGAAATCAGGTAGACTGAGTACTGTATGGGGGAATTACAGTGAGGAGAAAATAAATTTGTAATTAACAGACATTGCCAACATCATCAGACAGTGCTATTGAGTTTTTCGACTCTAGGGAGATGTTGTATTCAGCAGCAATCAACCAAGTTCAGATCTATAGTCAAAGCAGTACTGGATTCAAAAGCAAGTTCTGTGTTAGTCCTTGCAACCAGATCTGATCTTTAGCAAAAGCAGAAAGAATCTGAGCAAACTAAACAAGACATCCAAGAGGAAAGTGATGGGATTCAGTTAATCCCTTGCAGGTAAATAGGTTTCCCTCAGTTTCAGTAGCTGGTGAAGTTTAAAGCAAATGTCTAGTTCTCCATGTAGCTGATGGGAAAGGCTGATGCCTCTAAAGGCTACCAGAGAGAGAGCCTGTCCATTAGCATTTAGGCATCATAGCAACTCACCTACTTCTGTTTGTTTTTCTGCAAGCAGCTATAAGTCAGAGAGATTTTCTCAAAGGCTGGTTAAAGCATTTCTAATAGTATGAAATATTAAATATGTGGAAGATAGTTTGTCTGAGAAGCTTCTCTAATTTACTCCAGCAGAGGAAGCATTTGCTGTTATTCCTGAGGATTAAGTTATCCAATCATTTTGGCCACACAGCAGGTTATGTTTTATGCTGAACAGATTGGACCCCAAAATGTTGCTCCCCATAGTCTTAGCCAAATCTCTCCCTTGTAAGCCTGAAATAAAGTGGATTTCATGCACAAATTCCTGAGGCATTGTATTTTAAATAGAGAGACTGTTTCTCTCAATTCTCCTGCTATCTCTATCATCAAAACTGAACATTGATGATTAAAGGTAAAATAATTTGCAGTAAAGATTTTAGTTGCAATTCTGTGGATTCTGTGCATAACACACTTTCAAGTGATGATGCATTAGTTAGGCTTCCATATTAACATTTTTCAATTTGTGCCAATTTCTTTAGGTTATTAACTTCTATAATTACATTAGCATTTAATAAAAAAAAAATAGTTTGAAATATAGGAGAAACAGAATACTCTTTATTATTAGTTCCACTTGGAAGCCTAAACTCTTTTAAGCCAAGTCATAGGAACCTACACAGCCAGATGGATTTGAAAATGGTGTTTCTCTCTATTACTTACAGCTCTATTAACAAATTATCAGCTTGACTGGTACTCTACTTGAATACAATTTTATTTGCTGATTGTTGAGCTATTAATGTAAAGGTAAGATTATGAAAGGGTACTCAGCTACATTTCAGAGTATGAAAATATGGATGTGTTTTTAACCACAGTCTCAAAATTTACACACCAATCATAGCTTCCTCTTCAGATCTACCAATTACAACGTGTGAGGTTTATTGTCTGGTAGGCTGACCTGCTTAAATTTTAGGAGTTCAGCTGGAGGGTAAAAAGGAGAGGTACAACCGTTCTATTATAAGTCAAGGGAAGAGGTTTATGACTCTGAACAGTTCCAGAAAGGAATTAGAAATATTTAATACAGCAGTGCTAACTCTGCTTTGAGATGAAGATGGTAGAAACACTGGAGCTTGGTCCTTCCCCCAAACTTTTCATATTAGTCTGGGATTCAGATGTTCACTAAGGAAGTAAAGTAATTGACTTCTAAGCCTTTAATCCAAAGCAGAGTGAAGCCATGTCCCAGAAGCAAGCCTTAAACAAGTATAGAGTATGACTGGGAGGATATTCTTTAGTCTTGTTGCATATGGGTCACTGTGCAGCTAAGAATGCAAGACTTCCTCGAAGTCCTATCCAAATGGACTCTTGATATCCTATCTTAGTAACACTAAGTGGCTATTATTTTATATAAAGTCCTAGTTTTAATTGTATTTTTAATCTACTGAAAGCAGAATTTAAGCAGCTATAAATGTATGACTCCATATTTCTACCCAGCCAGCACTGGAACAAGAAATCTTTGTGCAGTACAGGATAAATTTTACACATTCATTGGAGGTTTTTTTTTTTTTTATGTGCACCATACACAAAGAAAGACCTATCATCAACATCTGGATTATTTTTTTGTTTTCATTCAGATGAAAATTTTCTGGTTTCTAGAAGATGAATTACATGTTACCTTTTGGGTTTAAAGTAATATATGTGTATTATCTCCAAAGAATTAGAGAAGCTAGCGTGACTTTTAAACATTTTTCTTTGCTAATAAACATTTTTTATTATTGTCTAGTAAGAAAACAAACCAAGCCAAACCAAACCCAACCAACTTGAGTTAGAGAAAGATACTATCAACATATTACCATAGTTTTAATATAAAGGAGAAAATTCATTTTTAGGCAAAAAAAAGCTTTCATGAAATAATGGTGTCTGATTATTCCATCAATCACTTTTATTTTCTTTCAATGAACCATGTAAAGTTAGATGATATGCTACCATGAAATGAATCTTTCAAGTTTCTTATAACATCCTTGCAATATGTGAAAAATAGCTTGATTAGGTAGCACCCTGATTAAAAGAATTTTCACAGAAATGGGAGTGACTGGTTAAGTCCATTCTTGCAAAACCCCAACAATTTGCACAGTTTTTTAAGCAATAGTTTTGCTATATCTCTGTTCCTACAGCAATTTTTTTGCATTTGCAATTCTAGGTCTATGCTATCTGCGTATCTCCTTGTCAACTTTTTCCACATGTTTTAACTTAAAACAAATAAGGATTCAGAGTTGCTGAAGACATTTGTAATGGGAGTTTACCAATATAACCAGCAATAAAGAAGTAGAAACTCTGATCTATTCAACTGTTTAATTAATTAAGGAAAAAAAGTTCTTAAATGATTATTGCAATAAATTCTTCATCTTTAATCTGTCATCTTGTCCTAAAAGTACATTAACATGTAAATATCGCAGCAGATAGAAATTAATACTGGTTATTACTGTCCAGACGTTTCAAGGCCTGGAAGCATTAAAAACCATTGAGCCAACCTGAATACTCTGAGATTACGAGTATTTAACTTCTTTGTTAAATTAGCTCACCCTTTTTATTTCACATTCTGAAATGGAGAAGTGTCATTTAGTTTGCTGAAATATTTCTTGAAAAGTAGGTAATAGATGTTACCTGTTCATAATTTAGTTGAAAAAGGCCAATCCATAAGCTAACAAGGAAAATGTGGAAATATTATGTTTATCAACACTAGGTTTATAAAGTTCCAACTCTACCACAATCAGTAAAAAAAATACTGTTTATTTTAGTAGGTCTGGGATGCCTGTTTTCATCAACCACACTGGAAACCAACCGTAAAAAAGTAATCACCCTAACAGTTTTAAAGAATTGTTAAAAAAATAAATTAAAGCAAAATCCAGGTCAGCTGGCAAGCAAACAGATAGAAAAAAAACATTTGCAATTGTGATTACTTATTTTTATTATGAGTATCATCTAGTCACTTAGATGTGGCTTCAAGTTTAGGTGTTGTGCTTTTTCTGTACAGGAAGACAGTTCCTAAGAGCTTGGAAAGCATCATAGTAACATAGTGGTTACCTGACCTGTCTGGGGAATTCAGAACATCCTGAGTTTACAGAGGTGCTCTCTGTCACATATGTTTATCTGCAGAAATAGAAGAACAGCACAGTAAGAGACAGTCCTTGACATTCGCTAAATGAATATTCCCCTGGGAGCTGTATGTTTTTCAGTAGAAAGGCAAGGGAGTTTGGTGTTTTGTTGTTTTTTTTTTTTTTTGTAACAGGCAAAGGTGTCAGTTTGTACAGACTCGGTGGAAAGGAAGCGGCTATATGTCACCCATGCACTGTATCCTGTTGCCTCCTCAGAATTTCTTTTCTTTCAAGGTTTGCCGTACATATGCTCATCAAACTCTTTAAAATAACAAGAAATCCACAACCTCAATGGTAGATTGCTTTCCTTTGACTGTAAGGCTAAGCAAACAGATATAATCATGGAAGATGCACTGAGCTCCCGTTGGATCAACGTTTGATTTTCCTTTTTGGCCCTGCAGCCACTCTAGGACTACCCTGGCTTTGCTCCAATATAGCTTGATCGAGTTGGGAGACAAAAATGTATTGGCACTGTTCCTGTGCCACACATAATCACATTTTATAAATATATCCCTAGGTAGCATTAAGTCACAACTCATAATATGGACGGTTATGGTAGCTGTGTCCCACTTTTTGGAGGTAATTATTATGCATTTTAAAAGAAAGTGAAAATGATGTATGGAACCTCAAGTCATCATCTGTGTGCAGGATACGCAGCTACAGGGCAGTCAGACTCCTCAGCACACGCCAGACTGTGCAAACTTGAAAGGCTAATTTAGTGCAGTCTCTGCCGTGGTTCTTCCAGGTCCCTACCCAGAGATCTGAAGAGAAAGCCTCAGGATATTAGAGTCCACTGCTTATCATGTTGGAGGAAAACAACTAAAGGTGCTTGGAAATAACCCTTATATTGACATGCAGCCACTGTGGGAAGGTTTCTGCTAAGCCAGCTGGTGTTTAAAGGCTCCAGCTCTTGATAGTTACAAATTGTTGTATTGATCCTCTTTTATGCACAGACTAACTGCAGCTCAAACACTGATAATTTTTTCTCTGTTTTGGACTTCCACCATTTCTTACCAGGAAGGGATATTGTTCATGCACAAAGTGCTTAGGTAGGATTTCTTGCTTACCTGAGCATAAAAAACACTCATGTTTTTGTTCTTATTGTAGTAAGCGAGTTGTCCTGAGCCTTGTACGGTGAATCAGAAAATTCTGAGGAATATGTTGAAAAAAAAGAAAATAATGTTCAAGTAGGTGTTTCCAAACCTAAGAAAGTTGTTTATTTTTAGTTCCAGTTACAGCTGAATGTTGAGGTTGTTCCTTATTTCTGATAATATACTTTGCCTGTACTTGCCAAACAGTGAACACCAGTGCCACTTGAGAAGTACAGACTGTTTTCTTCATACATTGGAGAAGAAGTGGCAATTTTATTTTTTTTTACAGAAGTGGTCTACTGACACCTATAAATGCATACCTTGTGAGCTCTATGGCCAGGGTATAACACTTACCTAGGTGCATATACCATGTCATGTGAACAGATGTCTACGCATCTGTGCAGCCAAGAGGTTATTATGTGCCTCTAATAAAGTGTGTTGAAGTCAGGCTTTCCAGGAGCAAACACCTAAAAAGCATTTTCCTAATTTATGGGGGGAAGGGGTCAGTAGTTCATGGAATAGCATAGTGTATTCTAATTCTGAAGTCATTAAATGCTAGCAAAGACCCAGAAAACCAAAGACCTTCTAAAATAGTTCAGTTCTTTCACTGGATTGCAATAGTGTTACACAGCAAGACTGGCCTTTAAGGAGAATATTTTTGTCTAGTTTATCCTGTGTCACCTGAAAAAAACCCTACAAACCAGGTTTTGATTTGAAGGATTTTTTTCTCCTGTCTTATTGTTTAATTTTGGTCTGAATTAAACTAAAATTAATTTCACGAAGAATCAGAATGTGTCCAGGCCCTAGGGCTGTACTGGCGAGTGATGTTCCTATCAGTTCAATCACTAATGAAAACCAGCAATTAATTGACATTCCTGAGAAAGATGCTGATTTCATTGAGCAATTGCAAGAAACTCTTCTTGTGGCTCTGGTCCTTGAGTAAAAAACCTCTGGGAAATCGGACCCAGGAATCGAATCTCTTAGCTTCCAATTTTACTAACCTTCAGGGGAAGCCCATCTGAAATGGTGTCATGACAGCAGAGCTGTGAGATGCCTTCCTCAGCAGCCAGGTTTCCCATGATTTTGTAGCTGCATTTCTCTTGAAATCTGTCCAGAGAGAACAACTCAGATCAGACACATAGGCAAAAGAGACGGGTGCCTCGCCATCTTGGCTCTGAGCTGCAAGGGCACTGAAAAAGAAGCTGTGTGCCTCACTGGCTGGAGTAAGGAGCTTCTGAAAATGGGAGTGTAAATGCTGGTCCTTCAGAAACTCAGAGATGCGAATCAGTGTCACTTGGACAGTCCTTAGATAATTAAGTTCGACTCAGGTCTTGATCAGCAAAATAGGCAGCTGAAATCTTGTCCCTCCTATTGGTCCTTTTCCTATAATAGGGTCTTCCTGTTTCAGATGGATGATTTTCAGATTCTGAAGTCCTTGGACGCTGTGATAACACAAGTCTTGTAAAAAATGGGAGGGGGTCAACAAAGAGAATAAGTCTCATGGGGTTCAGTATCTTCAGAGATTTCATATAGATCTTTTACTGAGGCTCACATAAGAAAAATTAATACAGATATATTGTTCTAAAATTTTACCTTTATTTTCTTGATTTGGTGTGTCTATCTGTTACTCCTAACATGTACAGATGACTATAAATATCCTTAGTTTTTCTCCATTGCTACTGTTACAGTTGCTTCTTTGTCCTCCCTTAGAGGTCCCTCTGCCAGAATCAATAACATCCAGATCAATGGAAGAATATTTCTGAAAATGTAAATCTTTCATCTTCATGGTCCTGACTTGCTAATGATTTCTAATGGAGTATTTAACAGGAATGAGCACAGGCCTTGCTATGAATTGCCAGACAGATAAGTAACAAGAGGGGTTCTGAGTAGGGAAATGTAGAAGGATAATGAAACCTGACAATAATAGAAAACTGTGGACAAAGCACTGAGGGTGAGAACAAATGAACATGACTCCCATAGAACAGGGTCACAAGCTGGTGCCTGAACCGTATGATTTGTTGCCAGGAAATGGAAAGTAATAAGGTTAGGCACAGAAAAACAGAAGGGCTTACAACTTCAGCAGATTGATGTGCTACAAATATTGAACACCAGATAGATTAGAGGCAAGGGCTATTTATAATGGTATTGCCTTTTTTTTTCTTTTTTCCCCCTGAAAAATAACAGCAAACAATACAGACACATGATGATGTAGGTGATGAAAGATGCAGTTTTTTCCTAGCATTGTAAAAGATAGCAGCAAAACTACTCTGATCTACTCGGTTTGCTCTATTTTATGTGTGTCGTGCAACTAGATGAAGTAGAAGAGGGTACAAATATAAAAATGGAATAATACAGGGACACAGAGACTTTAGCTATTCATAACGCAAAAAAATATAGGAATGGAATTAAATTTATTTCACGTTAGATATGTACAGTGCAGATGTCTATACATGAACAAGTTGATTACATTGCTTTTATAGTGAATGGCGAGAAAGTCACTTACTGGGGCATGGTTCACCTCATCATTTACTTGTCTAAAATAAGCCGGATGAATTGTGCTGTAGAGAGGCCTCCACTGACAGCAGAGCAAACCTATAAAACTATATCAGCTTTAGATGTCTCTTTCCAAAGACAGGTGAGATCACTCCAATATTATTCTGGTTTTGGGAGAAAAAAATGAGCTTGAGGAGGGAGGCTGGGAATAAAGTGATGAGTTATTATTGTAAATCACCTGAAAGTTGTTTACCAAATGAAAGAAGAAATGGCAGAAACTTGGACTAGGTTCAAAAGCCCAATGATAACAGTACTTTGTAGAGAGATATTAATCTAACTACCAGGAACAACACCAGTAACAATACCCATAAATTATTTGATAGTAAAATTAGACTACGATTTTTCGTCTGCTTTAAAAGCAGTGAAAGGAGCAGTAATCCATATGGGGTTTTCCCCCACATACATAGAAATTGTATAGACTAGTTAAGACACACCAGTATGAAAGCATCTTTAAAAGTGAAAAAAAAGCTGCAGGTTGTAAAGCTGTGAATGAGAAAGGAAAGGGGGAGGAAATACCAATAAGGAAGAAGCTCAGCAAAAATAAAAATAAAGTTGGTCTCAAAGAGCCCACTGATAGCAGTAGGAAAAATTTGTGGATAGAAAGATGTAAATGCAGAATATAACATATTGTATGTCTGTACAACAGTTAAACAAGTAATTCTGACAATAAGTTAAAGGGGTTGACAAGGCTGGGGAATTGAAAGCTAAAAAAAAAAAAAGAGTGTGCATGGGTGCAAGCAACAGCACTTACAAGGTTATTTATTATTTGGAACTCAAGTAAACTGGAGAAGTTACCTGGGAAAAATAATTAGATGTGGCAGAAGAGTATTCTGTTTAATTCTGGAGACTTTGGGGAGCCCGATGAGATAATGCTATTTTTTTGTTGTGATTTGACAAAACTCATCTAAGAAAGGGAGGAATTTTGACAACAGTAGCTATAGAAATGAGATGAGGAAAAGAGTTATATAGTTCATTGTTCTGTGGCATTCACCCAATCCATCATTATGGTATCTGTCCATCCAGTGCAAAATGACCAAACATTTCCAAGAAAGAGTTCAGTATATTCTAAGAAATGTATGTAAAATAATTCGATATGTGAAAATAATTTGATATGCAAGTGAAAAAGAAATAAGAACAAAAATGTAGACAGAAAGCTGGAAGTTAGATTTAGAAGACATGAATTTTGAAGTTTAATAACAGGTTGTCTTTTATGGCTTCATATGATGGTCTGTTTAAGGATCTAAGAAGATGTGTATCAAATCCTTGCAAAATTCACTGCTCTGAGATTATAAAAAGAAAGGTCTACAAAATAAGATTGGGGAAAAGTTTGGATAATATACAGAATCACTGTGTAATTATATCAGAGATCAAAATATGAAATATAAATAGTTTTACGACATTATGGAAGTAGATAGTGCATCTTTAATGTGTCTGAAAAAAGAGCCTGAAGAGAAAGACAGGAGCCTAAAGTGAGATTTATCTGAACCCTTACACTATTTCTCTTCTGTTGTACGTGGAAACACATGTGCCCTGTACTCCAAGCAAAGTTCCTGTTATTACCCTATAAATGCATCAGAGTATACTTATCATCTTATTTTTTATTGCCTCAGTTCCTAAGATTACCCAGATTCTGCCATATGATCTTTGATCTCATTCCATATTACTGATGCATGCCATCTTCACACTATCGTCACATTTCATTAGCATGTTCTCTGCCCCCAAAGGGCAAAAAAATGCCCTTTGGGGGCATAGTCACTGGTCAAAACACTAAAATTTTCCTAATAGACTGTGAAGAACTGCACAGGGAACCCACCAATACCCAGACACTTTCAACACAACCTGTTTGATCCCCTTTTTGATCAGTTCCTTATCTGCTTTACAGTCCAGCTTCTGATCCCCATCTTCTCAATTTCAATCAGTCATCTCCCATGGAATAAAATTCTGAAACCTGGAGAGGTTACATCTGTCGTGCTTTCCTTGTAAAGTAAATAACTTATCTGTCAAAAAAAGACACCAGGATCATTGCCACGATCCATTTCTGAAAAATTTATGTAGCTTTAATTCTCATTTGCATTTCTGTCTGTATCATCTACAGAGATTTCTATGTAGTTAGAATAGCTATTGATTATGAAAATGCAGCATGAAAGACTATGTCAATACAGTATAAAAAGAGGAATTAAGAATCTGTTTGGAGAAATAAGAGATTTACTTGTAGATAAGTGTTTCTGGCACAAACCTCATTCTTGCTTTTGTGTGTCCAAAGTTGCCCCTTGAGAATATCACAGAATTGTTTTGGGAATCCAGTCAAACAATATGTCAGAAAACCTGACCTCAGTGTACTTTTTTCCAGAGGACAGCAGGCAGTAAACAAGGTTTTCTGAAGCACTAATTTCAGAGCTGACTCTGCCTGTTGGCAAACTGGATTTAACTAGTGGTATCTGGAGACATGTTAATGAATTTCAGATTAACACAAGTGCTAAACCTAATGCCGTAATTAAGAAAGGCCTGCCAATCACTGCCTCTTTTGCACTGGCACAATTTATTCTGTAGATTTCTGTTGCAGCATTAACATCTAGTGACGACTGCAATTAATTGCTAAATGGATCCTAAAAGAGCATTTCACAGGAATGAGAAAAACGACTGTAACAGAAGAGCTTTACAGCCCATTCCATTGTGTATATCCTAAGGTTATATCATTTTGTACGCAATTTTCTACACTGACCTGTCCACTGTCGTTCCTGGAAGCAGGTCTTCTACACAGTAGCACTTCCAAAAAGATTTTCTATTTTTAATTAAATTCCTTGTATTAATTTCTGGAACTATTCAGTCCATTATCAGGAATTATCTGTAAGAGACAAGATCTATGGAATTGCAACAAAGACTTTTATTAGTTCCTAATTATACTCTAGAGCTAGATTTTTACAGAGAGATGAAAAGATTTGTTTCTATTTACGCATATCTTCAGCTATTTAGTTCATTATTCAATCTTACTTCTAAAGAGAAAGCACTATACATTTCCATGCCAGTACAAGTGTAAGAATCTCATGTATCATAGGAGTGCCTTGAATACAGGTATAGTTTCTAAAATGCCTGAGCCTTTATTAGCTCCTCCAACACAAAGCTATTGAGGGCTGAGCTCCTGAAGTCTTTCCACTGGGCGGACAATTAATAGTGTGGGTGTTTCATGGGTCATCTTCCTTTCTCATTCAGGATTGTGTAGTCTGCATTGCAGAGATTCACGCAGACAATGCATGCATAGAATTATAGTATCCCTTTGCATTTAGAGATGAGGCTCATGAAACATATTATGTTGATTTTTAAGGTATTCCTCATTCGGTATTTAACAGCGGGAAATGAGGCAGCAAAGAAAGCTCTCTGTGGCTGTTTTACACCTAGCCTGTTGGTGGTGCAGTTAAATGGCTCAAAATATTCATGTCATTGTCATTGATCATTTGCTACTTTCTGAAAGTCTGGGATCACTAGACT
Source organism: Charadrius vociferus (assembly GCF_000708025.1). NCBI lineage: Eukaryota > Metazoa > Chordata > Aves > Charadriiformes > Charadriidae > Charadrius > Charadrius vociferus. The sequence goes on from NW_009648043.1 coordinate 3,691,875, forward strand.
CAGAGTTACTGCTCACAAAATCACAAAACGGTTGAGGCTGGCCCTCTGGAGATGTCTAGTCCAACCCTCTCTGCTCAGAGTATACTGAGCTACAGCAGCAGGTTGCTCAGGTCTGCATCCAGGTGAATGTTGGATATCTCCAGGGATGGAGACTCCACAACCTCTCAGGCCAACCTATTCCACTGTTTGCCTGCTTGCACGCTAAGAAAAAGCTTTTTCTTATGCTTAAACAGAATTTTTCTGTGGTTTGTTATGCGTCCATTGCCTCTTGTCCTGTCACTGGACACAACTGAGAAGAGTGTGGCTCCGTCTTCTTTACTTCCTCCCATAAGATATTTATACACACTGATAAGATCCAACTCTCAAGCCTTCCCTTCTCCAAGCTGAAAAGTCCCAATTCTCTCAGCTTCCCCTTGTATGAAAGGTGTTCCAAGCCCTTAATCATCTTTGTGGCCCTTTCCTGGACTCACTCCAGTATGTCCGTGTCTCTCTTTTACTGGGGAGCACAGACTGGACACAATGCTCCAGCTATCATCTCACCAGTGCTCAGGAGAAGGGAAGGATCACCCTCTCAACCTCCTGCTCAGACTCAGCAGTTCATCTTCTACCTGCACACTGAGCCTGTTCTCTAGTTGCCAATCAGAGAAGGAGCTTTTCTTCTGCCATTTTAAATCTCAGGCTTCAACATCCTGGGACTCTCCATTTCTGAACCCAACAAGCACAGACTCTTCCTTCCTCTCCTTTGGCACAGCTCCTCTACTTGATGTGGGTGCTCCCCAGCACACACCTCCTGCAGGCAGGGAGCCCTTCACCCCCCAGCCCCAGCCTCAGTAAGAGGCCTGCAGAGATGCATCCTCCCTCAGGAGCTTAGTCTGAGCCTCTGATGTGTGGGGGTAGGTGGTCAGGTGTGAGCTGGGGATGGCCTTTGTGGCACACCACCACCACTGCTGAGCACATGAACACTTCCTTCAGCAGCAGAGTTTCTAGCCAGCTTTTGGGCACCCTCTCTAGAAACAGCTTCTCTGGGAAATGTGCTCTGGGCTGCCCCTTATGTGCACCTCTCCCAGCACCTGCTGAATGGGTGCTTGACTCTCCCTGCTCAGAGTCAGCTGGAAGCTCAAAGCATCCTTTGAGCAGGAACAGCTTTGTTAGAAGATGCTGGAAGTCACAGGCCCCCACAGCTGCCTTTCCCCAACGCAGGAAGCACCCTGCCTATCCTCCAGGGGTTCCTGGAGTCCCCGGCCATCCCAGAAGGAGTTCACAGAAGATCTACAAGCAGAACCACAAAAACGCAGAGCAAGCTGCTGTGTCTGCTGCCTGCCCTGTTCTTCCATGTTACAGGAATATTTGTTAGTTTTGCATGCATATGAAAATGATCTGGTAATTATTTCTTCAAGAAATCACAGGACATTGTTAAATGGACTTTTATTTACATAGAACCAAACTAGTTCATTCTTCTTCATGATCAGTAGTACCTTTCCCACAGCATTCTCATGAACAAACTGGCTCCTCATGGCTTGGATGTGTGTAAGCTTTGCTGGGTAAAGAACTGGCTGGGTGGCCAGGCCCGAAGAGTTGTGGTGAATGGAGTTAAATCCAGTTGGTGGCCAGTCACAAGTGGTGTTCCCCAGGGCTCAGTACTGGGGCCAGTTCTGTTTAATATCTTTATCAATTATCTGGATGAGGCAATTGAGTGCACCCTCAGTAAGTCTGAAGACAACACCAAGTTGGGCAGGAGTGCTGCTCTGCTTGAGGTTAGGAAGGCCCTACAGAGGGAACTGGACAGACTGGATCGATGGGCTGAGGCCAATTGTATGAACTTCAAAAAGGCCAAGTGTTGTGCCCTGCACTTGGGTCACAACAACCCCATGCAAAGATAGTCTTGGGGAAGAATGGCAGGAAAGCTGCCCAACAGAAAAGGACCTGGGGGTGTTGGTCAACAGCCTGCTGACCATGAGCCCGCAGTGCGCCCAGGTAGCCAAGAAGGCCAATAGCATTCTGGCTTGTGTCAGAAATAGTGTGGCCAGCAGGACTAGGGAAGTGATCATCTCCCTGTACTAAGCACATCAAGTACTTTGTTCAGTTTTGGGCCCCTCACTACAACAAAGACATTGAGGTGCTGGGGTGTGTCCAGAGAAGGGCAACAAAGCTGGTGAGGAGTCTGGAGCACAAGTCTTACGAGGAGTGGCTGAGGGAACTGGGGTTGTTTAGCCTGGAGAAGAGGAGGCTGAGGGGAGACCATATCGCTCTCTACAACTACCTGAAAGGAGGTTGGAGCAAGGTGGGGGTCAGTTTCTTCTCCCAAGTAACAGGTGACTGGACAAGAGGAAACAGCCTCAAATTGTGCCAGTGGAGGTTTAGATTGGATATTAGGAAAAATTTCTTCACTGAAAGGGTTGTCAACATTGGACCAGGCTGCGCAGGGAAGTGATGGAGTTGCCATCCCTGGAAGTATTTAAAAGACGTAGTTGTAGCGCTGAAGGACATGGTTGAGTGGTAACTTGGTAGTGCTAGGTTAACAGTTGGACTTGATGATCTGAAAGGTCCTTTCCAACATAAACGATTCTACAATTCTATGATTTATTGACAATACTAGAGGTCTTACTCTGCAGGAACAATGAGGTAATATCCATAAACATAATCAGATTTTTACCTTTGATATGTTCCTGAAGAAATGTTGAGACACAGTGATGGTGGTATATGGTATTATTGTTGTGCAGTCCTCCAGTGTTACAATGTTATCATGATAATTTATTTCACCTGGTAAATCTTTTAGTGGTCTTGGAGGAAATGAATTTCAAGCTTTTCTTATGGAATATCAAATAATATTAAGTTAGATTTAAAAATCAAGGTTATAACCTTTCATTTTAGGAAGAATCTCCTTAAGGCATAAAACTGCAGTTAACAAGCAAGTCATCTATTGACTTGCTGAATTTAGTGACACTATCCATATAAAGTTGTGCTTAACTGCTTTGTTAGCGGTCACCTTAATGGAATTGTAAGTAGCACTCAGCTTGCAGAAATGTAATAAAGATGCATTTTAAGCATAATAATAACTACTCTTGCAAACAAATAGAAATGATTTTGACAATGTGAGAAGGTTTCTGGAAGTAATGTTCTGAATATCTTTTCTTTCAGGAAGATTTAAGTAACAAAAGATGTACATATAAACAATAGAGATGAGATATAAGTGCTAGAGATCGTTATACAATTTCAGTTGACAAATACATAATCTTTTTTTTTAAAGGTGTTATCTGCTCCATATTTACAAACGTAGGACTTTATACAGAGTTAAAGTTATGCACTTTATTAGCTTGCTTAAAGAAATGGGATTCAGAAATGACAGGTCATGATCAATAAACAGAATTTTCTGTTAAAGGACAACGAGGTTTCCATAGTCAGAACCATTGAAAGGATGGGACATGAGTAGAGACCCAAATGAAAGAAGGAAGGAGAAATAACAACAGCTGTAAATCACTGTTTCCTCTTTGAGCCACCTGCTTTATGGCTCCTTATCTACTGCAAATCTGGCTGTAGCAGTGCAGTGAAGATGTAACAGCTTCAGAAGTTCGTGGATATTTTGTCTGTCACCATTATCTGCAGGCTTGAGGAGTTCATCTTCTGAAATAGAAGGACATGGACTCTGTTGTTGGAAGGGAGAATATCAAACTGGTATCTTCATAATGCTCAATATTTGCTCTGGTTATATAAATACTTAATAACAATGTTAATGGAGAAGTCACTTAAAACCCATTAAAAAAAAGAAAGATAAAAAAAGGGACATAATTTAATTCAAAATTCCTATTGATCTCAGATATATGCATTTTAGCCTTAAGTTCTAATGCAAAACTAAATCACTACTCGTGCAGACATGTATTTCCCCTGGGGTCACATCAGACATAGAGAAGTTTGAGTTAGCAGTGTGGTTATGACTGAAATCTGATTCAGAATCACTCTTAAAACTTGTCACACAGGTTTCTGCAGGTTATGATGTGAAAAATTGAACATTTCTGCTTCCATTCCAGATACATAATATTGTGAATCTCCAAATATTTAAAACTGAAAAAATAAAAGGTTTTACTTTTGGTTTGCTATTGGTCAGGGTTTTTTTTGTTTGTTTGTTTGGTTGGTTGTTTTGGGGTTTTGTTTTTGTATGGTTGTTGTTTTTTTCTGTTAGTTTTTAATGGAATCAGTGTTACAGTACAGCTGTAATGTGTGCATGTAAGTCTGTGGAAGAATATAATTTTTAACTGGCCATCAGTTTTATTTTGTAGTAGAAACCTGCCATATGTGGGTTTAGATTTACATTGTTACCCCTTATATCTACATGTAAAATTCAGACATTCCTTTCATGATTTTCATAGTTTCAGTCCTTGAGTAAATTCTCTGGTCAAGTTTCAACAGAAGTCAAGCATACATGTTGCTTTTACAGACTGTTCTTAAAAACTTGTTACTATATATTGTACATGGTGGCTCAGTCTGCAAGCTTTTACTTGTGTATTGATAGATAACTAGCAACCAGCATAGGATCATAAAAGTAGTATAAAATAAATTTAGGTTTGATTTTGAGGAGTTAGTGGTTCTATCCTACTGCCAAATCCCGGAGTAACTGTACTGTTGTCACTGCTGACAGATGCTTGTCCAGCGTGTTCTTGAAAAAAATCTGCGAGAGAGATTTTCACAGCCCTTGCAGGCAATTCATTGCTTCACTGCCTTCTGCTAGAGAGTTTTTCCTTAGGTTTAACTTAACTCTTTATTCTTGCAGATGAAAGTTGTTATACCATGTCTTGGAATAATGATCTTAAATTTTCAGTTTATTTTAATCTCACATCCACAGTGGACAAGAATAAGATCTTTTTGCTTTCTTATTGTTCCCACCTTTTTAGACTTTTCATATTGTCATGTTGTCCATCAGTCTTTTCTTCTCTGGACTAAATAGACCCGGTTCCTTTAACCAGTTACTGTAGGTTTTGTTTTCTTAATCTCTCCCCTGAAGCCTCTCTTGCTGTTCCATGAACTTCTTAAAATGCTGTTCTCAAAATTGGGTATAATATTCCAGCTGAAATCTTGCTGGTGTTGAATGGGATGGAAGAGTGTTTAAAAATAATCTCTTTATACATCTCAAAATGCCACTTTTGTATAAAATATTGTGATGTTCACCTTGTGGCATTTACTAATGGGATACTATTGCTCTCTACCAGTTACTCCCATTCTGCAGTGATGTGGTTAATTTTTCTACCATGAAATGCAGATCTTGCCCTTATTTGTACTGAATTTTCTTCAGACATCTTCAATTTGTTCAGATCATTTTGATCCAATGTATTTGCAGCTCTCACCATGGTGTCATGTTCCACATGTAATAACCGTACTTCTGAGTTCTTTATTCAAACAATTAAAGAAAATAATGAATATGCTCAGACCCCTGTGGAATAGTACTGCAAACTCCTGTCCAGCCTGACAGTGAGCTGTCAATAACGACACTCAGTAGTAATTCCATCCAAGCAGTGTTTCCCTAGTCTGCTTATCAAAATGTCATATGGGAGAGCATCAGAAGGCTTTCTAAAGGGAAACTCGATGACAATGTGACTGCTTTCCTCTATCCAAAAGGCCTATTATGGTATCATGGAAAAATAATTAGATTATTTGGAGATGACTTGTTTTTGATGGATTCACAGTCACTGTTACTCATCTTCATATCTTTCTTATATTGTAAGTAGTCAGACAGCGCTTGATTATTTGTGCTACCATGTTTTAGGAGTTGAAATTGAGCTAATTGGCCTTGAATTTTGTGACTTTTCCCTCCTTCTCCTACTTTAAGACAAGAATCATGTTTATCTAATTCCTCTTTCTTTGAATTTTATCTTTCCTCAGTCCTTATTAAAAATATTGTCTCTTAACAAGGAAAAGTGTCGTTTATTAAAATTTGTTAAAACCATTAAAATCTGAGAGAGCAGACATTGTTTAAAATACAGTAATTACACTAAAACTCCTCTTTTATTTGTAGTTGTCTAAATTCTGGCTTTTAGAAATGTGGATAAATCTTGGAGCCGTGAACGAATGCATATATAGCACATTGCTATATATGATAAATTATTTGGAAAATCTTAGAGTTGTTTTAAAACAGTATAATGTTTAGCAGAAGTTTAAGAATCACAGAAAATGCAGTAAGAGGACCAAACCAGAGGTGCTCAAAACTTTCAATATTAACAGTAACATTTAGGGTGTGATTTTTAAAAGGGTAAGAACATCCGCTGTTCTCCTAAAAATGACATCACATTGCTCTTTGTGGCCAACAGTTTTGTAAAGATTCTGTGAGGAAAACTTTTCTTCTCAGTCCTTTCCAGAAAATTTCAGGGCCGATTTGCTTTTCAGCTTCCCTACAGAGAACTCCTATTTAGAGCTGGTAAGTGGATTACACAGAACAATCATAAGCCCAGCAATGACCAGCTGGTCCGTATGAACTCATTCTTTTTATGGCATCTAATGAAAAAGTGAATATTACTTGAATAAGCTGTAGTATTTTATGGACAAAGTGGTCTCTAAAATTTAATCTTTTGATAGCATCAAGGGAACAAACTGAAAATATTAGAAATATTAATCAGTAATTAAAGCAGAAAAGAGGCAAGGTTGATGACAGTCATTCTGAAAGTACAGTGAGTTATCAAATGGGTGAAATGATTGACATCTGTCCAGGGTTGTCTAACTGTATCTCTACAGTGTCAGCTCTCCTGAGGTAAGGTTTAAAAACAAGTCCACCACAAAATTTCGATTGAAAATTTCTAGAAATGAAAAATGGTATTTCAACCACCATTTTCTTTCCTTGCGGTGGAATTTTACTCTTTTTCAACTGTAATGTTTATGATATTTTGAGGTAAATTGATAGTGCTAAACAATGATATGAATGCATTCCATAACAAATACGTCCAGTTTATAAAAAAGAAAAACCCTATATAATTAACATGTATTTATTCTAAATCCCATTGTATTCTAAATTTCCTTATTGGTTGGTCTTCACTATTGTATATCCAGTGTTGGTAACTTCTCATAGTTTTTGTGTTTCGTGTGGTTGGAAGAGAGAAAGTAAAATAGGAAAAGAAAAAAAAATATATTCACTGTTACAGTCAGTTGGTGAGATTAAAATCATTAAAACCAATACCCTTGTCAGAACCACTTTAAGTTACATATTCAGAACTTTTCTGGCTTGGGAATTCTAATGTAGAAGACCAAACTCTAAATGTGTGTGTACATGTGTGAGAAAGCCGGTGGGAGGAAGTGAGGTGACATTAATCCATCATTTTAGCAAAATTCATTGTAACTGAAGAGAGGTAAATGATTCTGTCCATAGTGGCATTTTTATCTATATAGATTGTGTTTGACTAGCATTTCCTATGAGTGTATAACATCTGAGCTTTTGGAGAGTTTGCAATATGAACTATTATGACTGAATTCTTTGTGAAACCATCCATGTGAAATGTTTGCTAAGCTGTCACCCTGGTATTACTGATGTACTAGCAACTACAATTCAGGACTGTTGCAATCTGCAATAGATTGTCTTTAAATACTCTGTATTTCTGTATCTCATTTTCAGCTTGACAGTTTTCTCTAAAAGTTATAAACCTTCGATCTCTGCAAAGGGAGGATTAAAAAGAAGACAAAAAGGAAATGAAACCTAGTTTAATTGCAGGGCTGAAAATTGCTTCAGATAGGTTTTGGAGCAGCAAATTATTCTTAGGTGGATGTATTAAGGGAGTTTGTTTGTATATTTTCAGACTTTTTGGCAGAACTTATTAAAATAAAGTAACATGGATTTCTGTAGGAAGCACTTTAGAACAGGTACACTTTTGCTGTTGGGCTGCTATCACCATTAATAATTTTCTTAACTGCCTTTTTACAGTGTGCATTTTCACAGGATTTACTGCATTTGTACTCCTAAAAATGCTAGTTTGCTGAAAATATACATAGATGAGATTTATAAGGCTTATGACCCAGGCAAAAGTTAAAATGCAAGTTTTTGTATATACCTCTACTCATCACTGAAACCACAGCTGTGAGAGGTAGACCTGCTGGATTCTTACATGTGTTACAGCAACAAAAAACAATCGTTTATTGCCAATGGTTTAAATTTTATTTGATTCCTTTCTACATACCACATATAAAAGTGGTCTGGAAAAAAAAAAAAAAAAAAGATGTTTTTGGGGGATTAGGAGCATGTGGTCAGTATGTGTGCCAGGGCTTAATCTCCCTAAAGGTTTAAAGAACAGCGTTAAAAACCAAATCCACTTTCTGCTAAAGCTAACAAATAAACAAGAGTGAATACACCCATACTTTCAAGAGGAGGAATAACCCTATTTTTCCAGTAATAAATGGCTTTGCATACTAATATGAAGACTACTGCCAGCCTGCTGGAGGTGAGGAGGGATTAGCATCAATACATGTTTGACCATTGCTGAGACTCTGGTGCAGCATGTTCCTAATTCTAGTGCAACCACTGTCAGACTCGCCCTTGCCAGCCATGGACTGAAGCTTTTTATTCCACTGAATTTGTTCTAAATGTTAGACTCTTACAAATATAAACACAGGAAAAGAGCGCCCTCAACACTAAGTCAGTATCAGACGTGTTTTTAAAAGGCAATTTCAGTCTGCTCACACCAATACATAACTCTTGTTCTTTCACTGCCATGAAAATGACTTCTCAATAAATTTGCTGGTCTGTCTTATGCTTCTTCGCTGAAACAGTATTGTCTTTTGTTTCTTTCTTTCTGGCTAGTCAAAACAAGCCTGTCCTTTGAATGGTTTAAGAGCTAACTGATTCAGCTGGATCTTTTGAGAGGGAAAAAAAAATCATAAACCCTAATACATTAATTATGTACTACATAAATAGGGCTGTATTGATACCACAACATTTCTACATTGTTTAGGTCCTGGGTAGCATTTTATCTGAAGAATAAACTACCTAAAAACTTCCATTCTATGCTAGCTTTACTGTTATCCTGAGAATAATGAGATGTAGTGGGCTTATAGAAACCAAAGCTGTTAGGGTATCAAGCTATTATTGTAGCTTACATCTTTTAAAAATAACTCATTAATTAGATGTGACTGGTTCAATATAGAGTTTCAAATAGACAGACATGAATAAGGACCCTAAGGATCCTGTCTTAGAACAGGGTTTTTCTTCCCTTTACAAGACCTTTCAGTTTTTAGGGACACACTAGCACCCCTTGCCTAACCTTACTATGAAAATGTAAGTTCCATTTCCCCAGGAAGGCTTGGCATAGTCACTGTTCCCAAGCAGGATATGAAGGGGAGGATGAGAGAACGTGGACAAAACCCTTTTCAACTTCAAAATGGTAATTTCTGGAAACCTAAACTCTTGCATAACTGCAGCTGTTTTGACCACACTTTCATCATCAAACCTTCACGTGAACTCTTCCCAGGGAATGGAGATGGATAAAAATAAGAGAATGGGGTAGGACGGGAAAAAAACATGATGAACAGATAAACAGTAACTCTTTGACTGGAATGTGTGAGACCCTGGTTCAGGGAAAGGACTTGAACTGGTGATGTGTTGTGACCCCCTAACATTTGGGCTGTCTGCCTTACTTTTTCTAAAAAATCCACAACCCCTTAAGATTGTTTCCATTTTGTGATTGATATAACGCTGGGATCTAAAATACTTTCATAAGATTTATCTCTCTTTGGTCAGGCCTGCTGTCAGGGGTGTTAATCCTCAATGCTATAGTAAAGACTATGCTCAGGTCACTGCAGCAACACAACAACCTTAATTTAATTAGTCATTTACACAGTATTTGATAGAAGGGTATACTCTGTAACAATAACACTTTTTACTCCTCAAAATACTGTGGCACTCCATTAATGTTACATTAGAAGTCCCAATACCATTTTGAAGGTGATCAAAGGTCTACATGTGCAGTTTGAACAGTATTAATGGTCACACTGGTGTGGTAAATCTTCCCCTCCCACACTCCACCCAATGTAAATTAGTAAATGGAGAATGCAGTTGTTTACCTTCTGAGTTTTACAGAAAATCAGGTTCTAATTAAATATTAATTGCTAAAGATGTGCTACACTTAATTATGTTTGGGAAACAGAAACAATAATGTAATTCTTCTTCATTATATAAAAATTCTGAAGGAAAGCATGTATTTTGTGATGGTGAGCTGAGACTGAGTTCACACAAAGCCCCTGGTACAGTTTTCTGCCCTGCTATATCTTGTTGAGATGCCTCATATCATTTATGTCACCCTGAATAAAAGAACAACAATGATATAAATGGATATCATCAATTTCTTCAGTTCAGAAATTCAACATGACAGGGAATGTCTAAAATAATCTTAGGGTGAGGGGGAATCAGTTATTTGGCCTCTACTCAGAAAGCAGCTTCATTGCTTTTGCTAGAGGTATGTGGATTGTCCAAACACCCCATTAACATTTTAATGCTTATATGTGACTAAAGTTATGCTATTCTAAATCTGTACTTCTCATAACATACTTATAATTTATTCTGTTGTCTATTTGAACATTTATATCCAAATTCTCATCCACCCACACAGGGTTGTGCATTTGTGCACTATTTGTATACTAGAAATATCCATTTGTGCAATGATATTTATACTTGGATGCAAAAATTTGCTTCTCAGGGTGCAACTGGTATTTGCAGATCGAACAGAAACCCCATCTTTGGCAGTGATTTATAAAAATATTCATTGTATTGCATGGTCTTTTGGGCTTGATTTTCCCGGAATGCCTCTGCTTTGTTTCTCTAAAACTGCCTCTTCTTGCTTAGAAACACATACCTATTTTTTTTTGCATTTTCAGAATTCACGCTTGAGTATTGATCTGTGTTGATCAGGGGGAATGACACACTCAGGTTTGCAGGTGCTCATAAATACTTTATGTTTGCATACGTACATCCCACAAGGTCTGTGTTCTTAAATATAGAGACTGGTTTTTGAGCAACCTTTGTCTTTAGAGGCATTTAGCAACAGATAAGTGACTACACTTCCAAAGTGGGAAATCAATAGATTTTCCCCATGATCATCATGTATTAAAAGGATTAGTAGATTCAGTACTGAAGAAATGAAATTTTTATTATTCATTTAACTGATCTGTTTCCAAACTAAATATATACATTTCACCCAAATTTTGCCCTGGGGCTGAAAAACATGTAACTTCAGGATGCTGTATGCTTTACATCTCACCATTTCTGTTCAAAAGACACCAAATTCATTGCATTTATTCTCCTTCTTGTTTGAGGAAGCCCTTGGGCAGAAATTGTGTGTTGTCAAGGCATAGAGCTAATTAATGTCATTAATTCACCACACAGAAAGTAAAAGCCCATTGTCACAGATAGGAAAGGGGATGTCACCAGAGTAATTACTAAGTATTTTAAAAACCAAACTGAAAGCTGTAATAGCCAGTGATTGCATAGATACCATAAGTAATGAAGAAAGGGATATTATGATAAACTGATGTTAAGGATGTCAATGAAGATAATTTTATGAATGATTCACCATCTGGGACGGAGGTTTAAATTCTCCAAATTAGAAATCTCTGAGGAAAACTCATCCATTGCACATTTTACTTGAATTTTTCTCAGGCATGAGACTGTCTTTTATCTCAGCAGCTGCTTGTTAAAAAGTTACACCCACTTTTTACTAACATATGTTGGTCTGATAGTATGTTAGTATAAAGTCTTGCTGTTGGCTTAGTGAGGTCACTCTTGCAGTGAGCAGTCCACAGCAGAGGTGTGAAATAGCTGCTGGTGCTGATGACTCTGTCAGAGGGCTTTGTTTAAACTGAGGCGGACATGAAAATGCGTGTAGACTTGCTTCTGAGCTGACACCAGCATAAATCAAAAAATATAGTTATTGAAATCAATATGGTTATACCAACATATTGTCAGTGTTGTTGCTTGTTACAGGATTGTAAGGCCTGACCTTGTCCTATTTCTGCCTCTGATTTCCGTGAGAACGATGCCTCCACAGACCTAATTTACTAGTTTTCTGCCTGATCTATTTATATACTGTTTATGCGGTTACATTTTATTAAAGGCTGCCGAGGTCTCCAAGATACACACTTCTGTGGATAAAGGTGTTATGATAATTAATTTACTTTCCTCATCTATGTGATGTTAGCAGAGATCACAAAAGAAGTGGATAAATATTTTTTTCATAGTAATGAGTCACTTGGATACAGAAATGTTCAAATTGTTATTCAATCACTATAAATTGGCTGTGGTCTCTGATAAGCAAATTAATGACAGGTTTGATAGATGCATTTTTTTACTCATAGTGATAAAAAATTTAATGACCTAAGATCATATTTTGGCTACCAATTCAAGGAATTTATAGTGGTTTAAATTCTGGAAGTCCTTTGGAAAAAGTAGGTGCCATGTGATTCATTTCTTTCACTATTTTGTAGACTTGGTCTCGATACGGAAAATTACTTACGTACCATACTTAGTTCTTTTGAAGTTATGACGGTTTCCTTGAAAATATGAGACTTGATCTATTTCTCTGGGCATCACAGTGAGTTTCAAACTCCGGCAATAAGAGGACAGAGTCCTCTTATTACAGTTCTCTTGTTTCCCCCTGACTCCTAATAACGTCCTCCTGTTTTCTGAAAGCTGTTTCCTTGCCCAAATAATACCTTAAAATGACATTAAAATCATGATCAATACTTGCAGTTATGTTTTCTTCCTGTCCTCTAAGGTAATGATCTCTTTATCTGAATTTTATCTCCCAGTAAAAAACTAATGTGTACTTTGGGCCATTCTGCTTTCCTAAATGATGAAAATAAGACGCCCTGGGAAATTTTAAAGAATGTAAGGTCAATACAGATGGTATTTACACTGGCAATTGTGATACAGTGTCTTTATGGGTTGCCATTTTGCTTTGGCTCATTCATCTACTGTTGTTCAGGGCATTATCAAATACAGAGGACTGAAAATTGACTGTTATGAAAACACTATCAGTATGTGGATAGTGTATCTAAGCAGTGGTCATTTGCCCGTATGATCTAAATATGAAATAAAATTGAAATGACATACTTCTGGATAATTTTTATGCTACTGTGAATGACTTTTTCCTTTATCATGTTCAAATACTGGTGTCAGAAAATAGAGCGAGGCAAATCCCTGAGACGTTGTTTAGTCCATTCTTCTACTGCTGAGCAGGGAAAACATGTTTAAAAATCTGGCAACTCCACAACCTTTCCCAAGCAGTTAATTTTTTAATTAACCAATGTCACAACATGTTTATAAAACATCCCTCTCTTTTCTCTCAGGCTATCTTATCAGCCTTTTATGAGTCAAATCAGACGAACTGATACCTGAAACACAGCTATCACTCTGGCCGGAATTAGGTCACGTTTTTTTTATAAGCATACTTAAGTTACTTCCCTTGAAAACTCTGGCAATATCCTATTATTGAATTTTTAACTCTTTGACCTTGTTTCACAAGCCCACTGTGTCGTTACTGTCATTTGGATGGAAACCCTTTTATCAATACCAGCCAGGAGAAGCATGTTAGAGGCACGTTTAAGAAAGATCCTTGAAAATTTGCTTTTGCATGGAAAATTTCGCTTGAGCCAGAATTAGTTTCCTATTGCCATAGCAGAGAAACTATGAGAGATGTTTAAATATAAAAGTATTAATCAGAATGCGAAAAAAGGGGAAGAAAGAAGTTTAAGGGAGAATCAAGAACTGACAACTGAAATAAATTTTAAACTTAACTTTGGGAGGTCTAGATTTATCTTCTTATATGACTCAGTGTAACATGCCATTGAAATACACTGAGATTTTTATTTTGGATAGAAATCTAACCTTGTTGAAGATATCTTTTGTTAAGTGAGGTCAGAAGGTAAAACTGCAGCATTCTTTATTTGCTGGATTCAGGTTACGTTGTGCTATACTTAACACTAACAATTCAGTTGAGACTTCAAGTATAAATATGAAAACAATTCTATTATGTGCCACTAACCTTACAAAGTTAAATAATAAAAAAAAAAAATACCAGGGGAAGAAAGATCAAACAGAAGTAAATATATGTTCTGATAGATTGATCGAGGAGGTACCAAACCCACAGCATTGCTTTCTTAAAGCTTTGGTGACTCCCTTCTGGGAAGCTGATGTCAAAACTAAAGGAATTCTGTCCTAAGAGACTGCTGTGCTGATTCTCTCGGTGCCTCTCCTGCTTTGACTGGGGTCCTCACATATGTTTACAGAATTGGATGATGCAGAAAAACAGTGAGGTAAACCTTCAGGGAAACAGAGGGAGCAACAGCTTATAGTTCTGTTGGCATTATTTTGTTGCTTCCTTAAACACTTGCGTTTATTATACAATTAAATTTGATACCTGATCCTGTTTAAGAAATACATATTATTATGTTATGCTTGGTTTTTGCCAGGTCTGCTAAATGGTTGGTATAAAACACATGTTCATCTAGGATGCTGTAATGATTTAAAACCTAATTATGTAGTTATACTCCTACAATCAGAGTTCAATAAAATGATTGATTTCACAGCCCTTTTTTATAAACATGACTTGCATTGTGGAAAAATCTCATAAAATTCTTTGGCAACCACACTTTCCAGCTAAATCTATCTCAACAGTGCCTGGTTGGTGTAATATCTCTTACAGCAATTAATGGAACAATTACTCGCTTGTGCTTTGCCTATGTTTCAAATTATTTCTTTGTGTTTATACACACCCACCCACCCTATTTTATAAACTCATATATTTATAATAATTTATTATACATATATATAAAATATGATAGTTCACCAGTTTGTGATTTCAAAGCTGTAGGAAATAATTTTCTTTCATTTCTTGAACAGATTAGGAATCCGAATCCCATTAACTAGCCTTGAAACTCTTACCTTTAGATTATTTTTTAAAGTTTTGAAATTTTGTGAGAATATTACTCAGATCTTTTTTCTTAGACACGCAACAAGGAAAAGTATCCTGGCAGTTTGCTGACTGGCAACTCTGAGGTTGGGATAGCTATTTGCTGTTAAAGCAAATCCGAAAACATGCACTCCAGAAATACTGTGATGTAAGCTTACTTAAAAGCAGCCTGGGAACTAACCTTTGCTTGGATCCTAAAGGAATTAGGATGCTGTGCCTTCTAAATAAGTTATTACAAATGTTTAAGTTATTGCCTTCTTAGGGAAGATATTTTCAGTCCATCTGGAGAAAGTAGATAAAGTGAGACCCATTAGAGCAGTATCCCAGTCCTGACTTTCATGTTCAGTGGGTCTGACTTTTATATTTATTGCTCTTTTTTATCCAGGAAAGCTATAATTCTTAAAACAGTAAGAAACACTATAGGAAAAAAAAAAAAAAAAAAGAGTCAAGTGCAACTTGGCATTTTAATTAATGATGGGCTAAACCAGAACTTGCACATATATATCATCTCAAAGTGAAACCTGATTGTAATCTACAAATGTGTAGAGTAGGAATACCTGGGTGCTGAAAAAAGGATCTGTGACCACTGGTCAGTTGGATGAAACAAAACTATGAAAGTTCAGTGGAGCAGCTGCTGTTGGACATAGCTTCGACTGTCAATTATATTGGCAATAACAACTGACTGGAGATTTGCTGACAGGGCTGCATTGCCTAGATAATAAATTTCCTATATAGAATGAAATAACATAAGAAAGTCTGGACATGCGGTGCTACATTCATTTGAATAGCTTGTCCCTTTTCCTTTTAGCATGTGTAACTTTTGCATATATATACTGAAAAATGCAGCACCAGGTGCTTTTAGTTACTATTAGCTTTGTCATCAAGAAAGTCTGTTATTTGATACAAAAATATATTCTTGGGCCCAAAATGTCCCTTCTAACTTAAAAAATAGCTTTGATTTTCAGAAGCAAAGAACTATCTGGGGCAAATCCATGAAACTGAAAGAGAAAAATGGGTAGGAACCATGACATTGGGATTTTCCATTAGTGATTACCACAACTTGAATTTTTCACATTGTGATAGCTACTGCTGTACATGATGAAGGAAAGTCGTTAACTGATAAGGAAGACCAGTACATTTGTTCAATTCTAAATACACTCTTGAAATTAAATCCTCTAAAAAGAAATCAGAAGATATCATAATACGTTTGAACCTTATCTTCCTGGATGAAAGATCTTCTCGTATCTGCAGAAAAGGAAATTAATTTGAATAGTTCAAATTAGCTGTTTATTTCAAAAGTACATTATGATTAATTTTTATAATTTTCAGTTTGTTTTGTTTTGCCTCGAGAAAAATAGCCGTGATGTAGGTCTAAAGAGCATCTTTTTTTACTTTTCATTACATAGCTTAAACATTTAAGGCATTAGTTTTGTTTCACCTAACTTTAACTGTGAAAACCAGGCTTTTAGTTTAATTTAGCCATTTAAACTCCTTCTACATTTTATCAAAAATCTAGAAGTCTTCAGAGTGGTGATTCACCCACTTGTATTAAAAACCAGCTTTAGAATAAGATGAATCACACTGTCTATCTCTTTCCACTTATTATATAATAATTCAAAATAGCTAAGTGAAGTGCAATGAATCCTACCCATGCTGACTGAGTCCATACTCTCTTAACTAATTCATCACATACCATACAATTAAAAATGCCTCTTCTAGAGCCCAACAGGCACATACGTGAGTCAGGTTTCTTCAAAGTGGGCTTTCCTTTGCTATTTCTAACCTAGGCTGTAATGTATGTGACCCTTTTAATCGATGATCATTAACAACTGATCCTGTTCACTTTTTCTGCACAACTTGCAAATGATTCAGTAGATTATATTTTATGTTTCCTGCTACTTTAATTTTATTTCAACTTAAAATTCTTCACTGACTTTAATTAAGCTTGCCCTAGGCTTGGAAAGCTACAAAACTTTTTAATGAACTGACTTCTGAACTTGTCATGGTATACTAATAGCTTAATAATATGGGTATACGGCACATAATATATTTAATGATCTAAAATGTGACTTTGAATGATGCAAACATTATATTATCTGGTTAAAGATAATGTTTTATTATATTGACACTTTCCTATTGCTAGTACAGATAAAGCATGTAAAGCAAAGTTAGTTTATATTTCACAGGAAAATCTTAAGATGAGGGCAAATCTAATCATGCTTGAGGGAATTTTTGGTTATGCTCTCACAGAATCAAAAGTATCTATGTAGTCACTTTGGGCATTGAATAGGTATATCTATATTTGCACCCTTTCAGCTGTTGCTCTTATATTATGCATCAGCGGAATCATTACACTGCATGTTGGTATTGTTAATAGTACTTCTTAAGCAAGCAAACTAATTACTCTATCATTATTTTTGCAATATGCTGCTTCTGCATCTTTTGGTGTAAAAAGCCCTATTTTTCACACTTTAGCAGGGCATTAATTAATTAGTAATTTTACTTAACTGCTAACATTGTTTAATTATTTATCATCTTCTGTAGGCTTAAGAAAAAATTTACAAAAAATAAGCAAATGACCCCAAATCCATTGATGTTTTAGTCTGTGAAGTTATATTCTGGACCCTACAATATTTTTATTTTTTTCTTAATACAAAAAAAATCATGCAGTTAATGAATTGTGTCCTAAGGAGTAGGGACCGAGAAAATAATTTAGGACTCAGGGTAGATAATCAACTGAACCTGAGTTCATAGGTAGAATTTTTGGTTAGGAAACAAACATGATTTTGAGTGTATAAGTAGCAGAATGAAAAGTGTAATTAAAATTACTGTCTTTGACATTTGCAGTATTATCACTGGAAGTCATTATCCATTTTTAGTATTCATTGTTTAAAAATGGTGCTTACATATTGCAAAGAGACTAAAAAAAATGTTGCAATACTTTAGCAAGCATTTTTTTTACAATGAGAAACTTGAGAATCTTTATCTAATGGAAGGTTAAGAGGTAGTTTGATTTCTTTCTTGTCTCATGAAGGAATAAACTCTAATGAAGAAGTTAATTTTATTTTAATTTTGCAAGCATGGAATGGTTTAAAAGCTCAAGCTAGACAAACTGCAACTAGAAATATTGTAATATTTTTAGAATGTTAGGTTGCTTCTATGTCCCTAATGTCAAGGAAGTGCTTGGGAAGCAATCAGATAGAAGCTGAAAATGTGATCTCCCGCAGGGAATCATAGAGTGGTTTGGGTTGGAAGGGACCTTTAAAGATCACCTGTTTGAACTACAGGATGCCATGGACAGGGACATCTTTCAATCAGGTTGCTCAAAGTTCCGTCCAGCTTAACCTTGAACACTTCCAGGGATGGGGCATCCACAACTTCCCTTGGCAACTAGTTCCAGTGCCTCACCACCCTCATTGTAAAAAATGTCTTCCCTATATCCAATCCCAGTCTGCTCTCCTTCAGTTTAAAACTATCACCCCCTGTCCTGTCACTACAAACCTTGGTAAAAAGTCTTTCTCTGTCTTTTTTATCAGCCCCCTTTATATATTCAGGGGCTGCAACAAGTTTTGCCTGGAGCCTTCTCTTCTCCAGGCTGAACAACTCCAACTGTCTCAGCCTTTCTTCACAGTAGAGGTGTTCCAGCCCTCTGACCATTTTTGTGGCCCTCCTCTGCACATGCTCTAACAAGTCCACACTTTTCTTTTACTGGGACCCCAGAGCTGGATGCAGTAATCCAGATGGGGTCTCATAAGAGTGGGGTAGAGGAGAAGAATCACTTCCCTTAGCCTGCTGGCCATGTTTTTTATGCAGCACAGGATACAGTTGGCTTTCAGGGCTGCAACTGCACATTGCTGGGTCGTGTCCAGTTTTCCATCCACCAGTATACCCAAGCCCTTCTCTACAGATCTGTTCTCAATCCATTCATCCCCCTGTCTGTACTGATGTTGGAGATTCCCCTGACCCAGGTACAGGACCTTGCATTTGGCCTTCATGAGGTTCAAATGTGTCCACTCCTCAAACCTTTCAAGGCTGAAAGAACAGAAAAATAGAAGAGAACATCTCCACGGGTAGGCAAAGGTGGAGAGGAGTTGATCTCCAGGACACATCAGCAAAATTTGCCAGAAACTGGTAGGTAAGACACCTGGAGACAGGATGGGTGGACTGCGAAGGACTTGCCTACTCAATGGGAGAGTAGGTGCATCTTGTGGTGTTTGGTTGGCTGGGAGAACTGGCACATTTCCCCACCGCTTAAATTCCTTAACCAAGATCAGGCTTCTACCTAAGGGATGTGTTCCAATCCATATTTATGGACTTGAGACAGGAGTGGCATGATCAAATACTCTGGTATTTGTCAAGTAGGACATCACCCTTCTTTGGGTACTTCCTGTTCCCAGGGACACTTCTAGAATATCTACGTTTCCTGCACTACGTGAATATGCTGAATGGATGCTTATAGCTCTTACTGTTTTATGTTGTTATACATTTCTTAAGGATTTTTTGTTTCACATGCTTACAGAATGTTCCCCAGTGGCTTATACTTTCAGCTGAAAGTTGGTCTAGTGGAAGAAAACGATATTTTAAATTGGTAGGTTTTCACTGCTTTTGTTTTTAGACAACATGTTTTCATCAGGATATCTCTAGCTAAAAGAATACAGTGTAGCCTGTGATATTACACCTCAAATCCTGTAAAACATTTGAATAGATGCATCCCAGCTAGGAAAATATGCTTCAATTGTTATAAATTAAAAGTGAATTAACTTAACTTGATTAACTCAATTATGAGCAGATTAAGAAAGGCCTAGCCATCCATTTACTCATTTCCATTCAGCAGCAGCTGATGTAAGTCCACATGAAGTTTGTTGTGTATGAGACAAATGCATTACCATTTCACTCATTTGTTCTTCAGTCCCATTTTTTTCTTTAAGGCAAACAAAGTAAAACCAAAGTTTGAGCTTGGAAATTACTTCCATGTAGCAAAAATGTGAGCACAATGAACTGTCTTCCTGCATCTTTCCTTGAGATACCAGAGGGTATAATTCAAGGAGTCTTTAGTGTCTGAAATAAGTTAGGAAAACCCAATCCCTCCTTTCAGTGGTCTTACATTTTGTCACCTGAATCCTCTCTGCAAATGATATTTCAGACTCAGAAATATTCAGCTTGAGATGATAGGCATAATCCCTTAATGTTATTTTTTTACGGCATAGGTTCTGTACCTGCAGCATGGCCAGAGGGATGACAGAAATGTGGGAAGTGAGCGATTACCTGGCTTACTTGGGTAGAAATCTAGATATGTTAAAAATCTACCAGTTTTCATGGTAAAACTTGTGGGCCATCTGTTTTAATACAATACATAAAATGAAATCAAGCTACCCCACTGTGATATGTTTGAGATATACAGATATACACGTTCAGTGAGAACAAGGGAAATTTTATGTTAGTATCTCTTCTGCTACTTTCTCTCTGCTTGACTCATAGGTATTTTCTGGGGAAAAAAGAGTTTTGAATAATATTTTAAAACACCACTGTTAAATGTCTAGTACTTTTGAAATTATAATACTTAACATGTGAACAGAAAAGAAAGTAGAGGGTAAGCATTAGTAAGAAAATCCCCAAACAATGGATATTCCTTTTGGTGGACTAACAGGAGGAAGGCTTAAAATTAATTTATTAGATAACATTTTGTATGTTAGTGATTTGTCACGTTAGTGCCTGGTGTGTACTTTGAATTATGTCAACAACGGTCTTGTACAGCAGATTACACTTTGTTCTAAATGTAAAATTTATTTATGGCCAAGATGGTTTACTGTGTCTAAAATATAGTCATGATAAATAGAAAGAAAATTAGATTGTGTTGACTTCAAGATTATTGAAAGCCCTTTACTAATCAAATGATTCATATGATGAATATGCATTGTAGATACAGATGAGAATCTTGGGATTTAAAGACACTCTTTTCTTTAAAAATGTCATGAGTTTTAGGGTTTATAAATAAAAATAAAATCATGACACTTGTCATCCTGAACTGCTTGATACTGAGGAAGAGTCCTTCATGAAAAACTGCATGTTCTCTGTTCAATATGTAGGAGAATTGTTTTGATATATTAGCTAAACTTTTAAAGAGTTTTAGCTAATCTTATGTACAAGAGAGTGAATGTTTGAATAACTCTTCTCAATTTTCCATCAGAAATAATTTATTACTTAAATTTTCCTTAAAAAAATTGTAACTTTTGCATATTTTTAGGTGTTGATGAAAGAGCAACTTTCCTGTTTCTGGAAGGAAAAAAAAAAGAATTGAAAAAAAAAATATTTCATGAATTAGCTACACTGAAGTAGGAATTTTAATACTATAGAGGTGTAAACATTCAGATGTCAGGTTAAAATTTAAGGTGAGAGAAACAGTAAAATAATGAAAGACTTTAAAAGACTAACAAAAATTTTCTTGGCAATATTCTTTACTGCAGCCTTCTCTCTTCCCTCTCAATCAAAGACTTTTGGCTTTAGCCCCATGATTTGTCATTTACAACATAAATACTTGTACAGAAGGCATTAAGGATGGAAAAAGATGTTAGATCATTCTGTCATCTTCTCTGCAACTTTCAATTTAAGAAATGAGGTAATTGGTTTGTGTGGGGGAAAAAAGTCAAAGTGAGTCAAAAATGACTACAAAAAACTGTGCAGATGTCCAGTATAATTTGCAGTATTTGGGTTTTAAGCCTTTTTTTTCCCCAGGAATTAATATTAACCTAAACACATAGTGAAATTTTCTACCCTTCTGCTGGTCCATCCTTTTGTAGTTACTTAAAATTCTGTGGGACAACAGACAGTGCTTTTTAAGTTCTTATTATTTGATTTGTAGCAAATATTTTTTTCTTTGCCTTCCCCTGAAAGGAAGCAACAAATGCTCACAAAAAATAATGGTTTTAATTTTTAAATTTGCCTTTTCCTAGAGAATAAATGCTAGTAAGAAAAGGAACAATATTTTTGCATTGATAAACTTCTAGATGTGACAAAATAGCTGTATTTGTCTTTCCTGTTCCAGTGAACTTGGGAGTGTCAACAGATTGGAGCTGGTGTATGGCAATCATGTTTTGGTATTCTGTGACAGTCTACACTGCCAAATTAGAAAAAGTTCCTTATGAAAAATGGATTTATCAGAATTTATGTGTTCATACAAATTTCTGATGGAAGATAATGGCTTTATCACTTCATTT
Organism: Charadrius vociferus; assembly: GCF_000708025.1. NCBI lineage: Eukaryota > Metazoa > Chordata > Aves > Charadriiformes > Charadriidae > Charadrius > Charadrius vociferus. Next base: position 3,714,016 of record NW_009648043.1, read on the forward strand.
AGCCATTATAATAATGACTGAGAAATTGTAACTATGCAAAAAAAAACCTGTATTTGTTGCATCGTAGCAAAATTTTTGATAGTTTGTCTAGTTCTTGTGTCATTGTTTTCCATGCATTCAGTTCAGCTGTGGCCTAGAACAATTTTTCATCTGTCAAAATATGTGCAGATCAATGAACAGGGATGTTAGTCAGCATGGTATAGGCTTCACATAAGTCTTACTCATTTCCATGTGTGTATCTATATGGATTTGCTTTCCTCTTCTCTGCATTAAAACTGAAGTGCATCCTAGTTTCGGTATAAAGCTCTTTTGTCTTTTAAAGCTCCAGGCAAGTGTCTTTGTTCTTTCCCCAGCTGTTGACATTACAAGAAAAAATCATTACCTCACTTGGTAAGCCCTGGAAAGCACGTCTAAGGAATGTCAGTGTGTCCCTTATTACACCCACAGATAAAGTCCACAGGATGTCTTTGAAACCGTACTCAATAAACAAAAGGATGTCTTTGTACCCCTATGCCTGCAGAATCCCTTGCATAGAGGAAATATGCAGTAAAATTTAATAAACAACCATGTTGAATTTTGAACACTATCTAACTAGGATTTATTTGATTGGCCTTTGTGTGAGTATTATAGAGGTTTTTATGTGCCTATTTCTGCAATTTAGCATTAAATATGCTGACATTGAAGGATAATATCAGAGAAGATTTTTTTTGTTTGTATTTGAAAAATATCTGAAATTGATAAAGATGCCTTGTATTTGTGTACTTTGTTGATTATATATTTTCTGCGTTTGGTATTTCACTGCATATAAACCAGACACTAAAACATCAGACACATGGACTTGGAAAACCAGACCCTTGAATTTATCAATTAAGAATAAAATGATGAATTTATGGTTTTCTTAAACTGAAACAGGATTTGTTTGAGCCACTGCTAATATCTTGCACAACAACAGAAGAGTATAAATTGCTTCATTTTTTTCTTCCTGCAGAAACATTGTACATGTGACATATTTATTAATATGAAGTGGGTTAATGTAATAGGTCACAAGAAGCAGCTTTAATGGTTCATAAACACATTCCTTGGGGGCAGTTAGGAGGCCAGATAAATGGAGTTTCATGCCTTTGAACACCAAAGGTGTATACTAATGTTCTGATAAAATTTCACACAAAGTGCCTAATGGTGCTAAAATTGGTAATAAGTAAATAGCTGAAGGTTTAGATGCTGTGTGTAGCTTCCAAAGGTTATTCTGCTTACTCCGAGGTTAGCTCAACCTTTTACACTGTGGTTTGATCTAGAAATCTAGACAGTGTGTGAGGATGTGGTTTGTTTGCTTATTTTCTGAGGTTTTCAACAATTCTGCTTTATTGTGAATAAAGCCATACAATGAAATCTCTTGCTGTGGCAGGAAGAAATACTTAGCACACTTTTTTTTTTTTTTTTTTGTTAATGCAGAGCATGCAGCCTTAACTCAACTTGATTTCTTTGTCTTTAAATGTATTATTTAAATGTATTATTTAAATGTATAAAAGAGTTTTATATTGTCATAGAATCATTGAATCATAGAATGGTTAAAGTTGGAAGAGACCTTAAAGATCATCTAGTTCCAACCCTCCTGTCATGGGCAGGGACACCTCCCACTAGACCAGGTTGCTCAAAGCCCCATCCAGCCTGGTCTTGAACACCTCCAGGGATGGGGTATCCACAGCTTCTCTGGGAAACCTGTTCCGGCGTCTCACCACCTTCACAGTAAAGAATTTCTTCCTAATATCTGATCTAAATCTACCCTCTTTCAGTTTAAAACTGTTACGCCTCATCCAATCACTACACTCCCAGATCAAGAGTCCCTCCCCATTTTTCCTGTAGGCTTCCTTTAGGTACTGGAAGGCTGCTATGCAGTCTCCTTGGAGCCTTCTCTTCTCCAGGCTGAACAACTCCAACTCTCTCAGCCTGTCTTCACAGGAGAGATGCTCCAGAACTCTGATCATCTTTGTGACTTTCCTCTGAATTTGCTCTAACAGGTTCAGGTCCTTCTTGTGTTGGGGACCCCAGAGCTGGACGCAAAATAGAGGGGCAGGATCACCTCCCTTGGCCTGCTGGCCATGCTTCTTTTGATGCAGCCCAGGGTGCAGTTGGGGTTCTGGGCTGCAAGCGCACATTGCCAGCTCATGTTGAGCTTCTCATCAATCAACACCTCAAGTCCTTCTCCTCAGGGCTGCTCTCAATCTGTTTTCCACCCAGACTGTATTTGTGCATGGGATTCCCATGACCCACATGCAGGACCTTGTGTTTGGCCTTGTTGAACTTGATGAGGTTTGCACGGGCGCACCTCTCAAGCCTGTCAAAGTCCCTCAGGATGGCATCCCTCCCGGCCAGCATGTTGATCACTCCACACAGCTTGATGTCATCAACAAACTTGCTGAGGGTGCACTCAATCCCGACATCCATGTCACCAACAAAGATGTTAAATAGCACTGGTCCCAATACCGACCCCTGAGGAACACCACTTGTCACTTCTCTCTATTTGAATGTGGAGCCATTGACCACAACTCTTTGAGTGCAACCATCCAGCCAGTTCCTTTTCCACTGAGTGTTCCATCTATCAAATCCATGTTTCTTCAAATTAGAGACAAGGATGTTGTGTGGGACAATGTCAAACGCTTTACACAAGTTCAGGTAGATGATGTCAGTTGCTCTTCCCGTATCCACCAATGCTGTAGTGTCACCGTAGAAGGCCACCAAATTTGACAGGCACAATTTGCCCTTAGTGAAGCCATGTTGGCTGTCACCAATCGCCTCCTTATTTTCCATGTGCCTTAGCAGAGTTTCCAGGAGGATCTGCTCCATGATCTTGCTGGCCACAGAAGTGAGACTGCCCAGCCTGTAGTTCCCCGGGTCTTCCTTTTTTCCCTTTTTAAAAATGGGGGTTATGTTTCCCCTTTTCCAGTCAGTGGGAACTTCACCAGACTACAATGACTATGACAGATAAAACTATGAAACTATAAAACTATGATAGATAATGGCTTAGCAACTCCGTCCACCATTTCCCTCAGGACCTGTGGGCATCCCTCAGGACCCATGGAATCAACATTAATTGATATTTTCTTAATATAACACTTTTTTTTTTTTTTTTTTAAATTCTGAAGCCTTTCAGACTTTCACTGAAAAAAAATCTACAAAAATATTCAATGAAAAACCACAAAAATATTTTCATTGAAAAAGGTTTTTGGTTGATAGCTCTCATAACAAAAATATTTTTCCTTAACTCTGTTTTTAAGTTCTGGCTTGAAAAGTAATTTGATAGGTATTTAATTATCTTTACAAATATTTACTAGAGGTTTTTTGTCTTTAAATATAAGAAATATTAGAAAAGTTGAATTTAGCAGTAGCATATCCTAAATTCAAATCTGGTTACATTATCTATATCATTCTTTGAGTCTCAGAGAGCTTTACAGTTAAAATATATTGCTAAATGTTGTTATTTTCTCACCATGATATCAAGCAATTCTGAAGAGCATTTAATTTTGTACATTAACATGTACTTTCCATGACAATTTATAATTGTGAAATTTTATCAGCAGAATTAAATGACAAAAATTCCTTAGTTGTCAGTGAAGTTTTTGACCTAGAAGAAAGAAACAGTCTATATGAACACTGGGGGAATATTTAGATAAGCAGATTGTGATTAATTATATAGGACTTGGCGTCTAATGCCTGCAACATATCACAGGTGAGATGTATTGCTGCAGGTGGGGAAGACTGTGTTTTCATATGTTACCATGCATCACTGTTTAGATTTAGGTTGCTGTATTAGATGGCTAGTGTGATGCTTTCTTTGTTGCGTTTTGAATCATGATCCTGCTCTTCTAAATGTTCTTTTCTTCACCTTCTGAATCCTGGAAAGGACGGTGTACAGGTGGATTTTAGCTCCCATGCACAGCTTGCTTGAAGCAAATTAGGATCTTCTTTTACAGAGCTTAATGTAGCTGTAGGGAGCCCGTATAAAAATGTCTGAGGCCTTTTTAATGTGCTGGATTATATCTGTAAAGAAAATCTTCTCAATGACCTAGCAAATATAAGTGCCTTTTTGCAAAATACAAGAAGAGGGATTTTTGTTTGGCTTTTAACTTTTTTTTAATAGTTTAACATCTGGTCACAAGTTGTAAATATGATACTGTGAATAAACTGTTTTCTGGATACATTATTTAAAGAGTCATGAGTGATCTATCAAAAATTATTAGCTTTGTTTTGCTCAATGAAACATCATGCCTCATTCATTTAAATGAGTCCATCAGATTATCAGCTAGTGGAAATCAGTTTATGCGCATGAATTTCAGGATAATGTTTCTCAAGAAACCAACTCTTGATTTTGGTGATTACCTGTATTTATACCTATCTTTATTTGAGCACTGTTTATGAAGTTGAACTCTGCCCCATGATGTGATTTTGTTCTTCTGATAGAGAGCCCTTCTAAAGAAAAAAGCAACAAGAAATTAAAAGAGAGAATAAAAGGAATGCAATGATCAGAACAGGATTTTATAATCTTAAGATACAAAATGCCACAGTGAGAAAGAGTGATAAAAGAGCAGCAGAAGGCAAAATGTGAAAAGTCATCTGACAGGTATGAGGTACAATCTTGCATAATCATCAGGTGAGACCATTCCAGCTGAACCTTGGCAAGTGAATGCATATACTCTGATTGCTAGATGAGAGGTGAAAATTCTTAGTCTGGCACCTGTACACCTGGAGAATTCACACGGATTGCAAGAAAACCTGTAAACCCTGCAGAACTGCATATGATGCTTTCAGACATCAGAGGGCAGGTGAGAATGCACCACGAGCTTTAGAATTTTGTTGAATGGAAACTGGCATATAGTTGGAGGTAAGTAGCAATATCTGTGGTGTTACCAGTTACAGGAGCAGAAAGACTAACTGGTTAATTTGTGTGATGTGAACAGAATACCCTTCCCTAGTGGCAACAGGTACCAGGTTTTGTTTACTTACTTGGGAGTAGCTATGATCATGGTACCATAGCCAGATGACTCACTGGATGATTTATCTTTGACAGAGCTGTCAGGGGCCCAACTACATCAAAGTCCTTCAGGTAACCATACAGGAAGTTTTAATAGGCCCAGTGTCAGGGGTGGGAAGGATGCTGTGACAGTAACAGCACTGGGAACATGCCACTCACACACAGAGGAAGCCACGACAAGGAAAGTGAACAGCCTTTCCTACTCTGCTATGCCGTACATTCTGCACACTACTAGTTGAAAACCAAAGAAGGACAGCGCAGGGCTGTGACCAACTAAACAATATTTTACTTGGAAAGTTTAATCCTTACTAAGGCTAGATATACAAATTGTAACTACAAGTAACATTTTTAACAATCAATGGAAAAGGCAGTCATGAACAACTAGTAAGGGGTCATGTACTGCTCTGCTGAGGTTAATTTGTGTGCTATCAGGACTCCCGGACATCCTTTTCTAAAAGAAACCTTGTATAGACAACTTTTCAAAGACATCCTTTTTAGGAGTAAAATCCTTCCTTTCCCACCTAGGTTCAGGTACTTGATTTGAGGAAATGGGGAAATAGAGACTAACATTTTTTTTTGAAAAAAATAATAAAAATATATGTATAGACACACTTTTATTTCATTTGGCATTGTCTTTTCTACAGTTAATTCTTTTGACGAGAGATAATGATGAACTTTGATAGTATATTTTCAGCCAGGGATGTGAGAGGAGAAAAGACATCAGCAGCTTTTACAATAGTGTGGAACATTATGATATGTTTTCAATCAGATCAGCCAGTCAAGGACTGGTTAAAACTCTTTTACTAGACTTTTTCCTTCTTTACCAAATACAAGTGTCAGCAAAACCCCTTTAAAGAGCGAAATTTCTGTAAATACTGAGAGACATTGTTCCAAGCAATGAACTGTACAGTCATAGTTGATCAGGTGATGCAGAGTGTGTGGTGAAGGTCCTGGCTTGCACTCTCAGGTTTCATGAGGCGGAGAGGGGAGTTGTGTAGGTGGTCAATAAGGAAAGGAAAGAGCAAAAAGGTAGTAAGGATTTATCACAGGCTGTACAGAGGAAAGCGGTGATGAGGGGATATTTTAGTTCACTGTGACTGCTTCGAGCACTGAAACTATCCCAGTGTTGCAACATGGGGCTTGCTGAACCTGATCCAGCACGGTACTAACAAAGCTGTGTTGCTTGTGGAGATTGTATTGCTAAGGTGCAATGCACTATACTATGTGGACGTGCTGGCTTCTCTGAAGTAGCTTGGGGGATAACTTCCTGCAGTCTTCCCTGCCTAGATATGTTGGGAGAATCAGCTTTAAATATGACCTAAGACTTCCTTGGGCTGTAGAAATAGCAAGAAGGCCAGATGTGTTTCAAGAAAATGGGATTTTGTGTGCATTACTTATTTAGTTAACTTACTAAGATTGCAACTACATGCCTCATATAATCAAATTTACCCTGAAAAGAAAAAAATCTGAAAGGGCTCCAGGTAACTGCAGAGGTAATATTAGTTTAAGAGTGTGAAAAGGCTTTGTAATACTTTCTTGAATAGGAAATCACCTTTTTGTTTCTCTTATTTTATTGCGATTTTGAGGGGTGATAAAACCATTGTTCTAAGGGTATGTGATATGGGCATGGAAAGCAACAATATTTGAGTGGGCTGAACTGACGGAGTTTTTACTATGAGAGAAAGCAGCTGAAATCTAACAGTTTGTGGTAAAAATATAGTATTCTTTCTCTGGAGTAGGATCCATCCATGAAGCAATTTATGTAACTCTTTGGCAGTTTCTGCAGGATCAGCATCTAGAATCTTGTCCTTGTAAGGATTTGTGAGGGAATTAGTCTGTAAATCATCTTTTTATGAAATCGGTCAATGTGATTAAAAGCCTCAAATAATGGTCACGTAGTGTTAGCTGAAGCTTACACAGTGGGATCAACGAGTCCTAAATCTTCGGCACTTTGGACTTAATGCTATCTATAGATACATGGATGCAACTGTGAATGAAGCTTGTACAAGTTGTAATAATTAGCACAGGCTGTGTCTCATTGCACTAGCTCAGTTTATAATAAGCAGAGATGCCCACTACCACACTTTCATTTTATTGTCTTTTAAGTCACACCAAAATTTAGACCAAAAAAATTGCTTTTTTTTTTTTTTTTTTGGTGAGGGGATTTGATCTGCTCTGTAGGCTGCACAGTCAAATACTGATTTTTACCCTTACAGGGTACATAAGTCCAACTCTCTTACAAGGAAATTGCAAAAGGAAATGAGAATCTATAAAAGACTTCTTCCAATTTATGATGTCTCCCAGGTATCTTGCAATAACAAAATAGTATTGTGAAAACAGATTTACTGACATATTTAAAATACCAAACTTGGACGTGATGATAAGTAAGCTATTATTAGAGAGTTCACAAGACTTCAAACAGCTGGGAAGGGTCTGCTGACATTAAATACCTGAGATAACCCGTGGGTATATAAATTCCAGCAACTGCATTGAATCTGGGTACTAAACTTTCCATCATGAATTTTTTTTAAATCTTGTAATTGTAGATTTTGGACACCGGGGCATAATCAGGTGAGTTTGATAACCCAATCAACACTTTCTCCAAGACAGTCCTAAAAGCTTATTTTCACACATGCTGAATAGCACCAGGAGCAAGAAGGTCTTATTTTTGTCTTTGTGTGTGTGTGTCTTTTTTTCAACCCAGTATTGCTGGGTTCAACCGTCTTGACAGGTATGCCTTTTGCCAACTCAAGATGTATGACTTAATCTCTAGAAAATTCAACAGGTCCTTGCGCTCCATGAGCTTCTGATAGGCCTACTGACATTTAAATCAGATAAAAAATACCCTTTGTGGTAGGCAGGCAACCAGGACAGTGTCATTACTATGGTGGAGTATGAATTGAGAGAAGAATGGTATCTGTTTTGGTAGCCCAACTGAGAAAATAGTATCTTTTTTAGGATTTAAACCCAAACCAGCATATTAAATGTTAAAAGCCTTGATAACTGTGGCAAAAGAAAAAAAGTGGATTTATGTTTTTATGTGGCTATCATTGTACAGTGATAAAATATAAAGATTTATTTTTAAAATTTTGAGCAAAACACATTTATAGACTCTCTCTTGTTTTTATGTTTTTTTTTTAAACTTGTACTTCGCTTCTGCAATGCAAGTCATTTGCAAACCTGATTTAAGTAAGTAGTTAAACAGTTTATGTCTTCTTTATGATACTGAAGGAAGAAGTTAGCATTGTTTGATGAATATGTCTTTCAGTCATTACACATTTTAGTTATGTAGGGAAGATAATGTCAAGATTTGAAGGATGTCTAATGTTAGCATTTTTCATTATATCCCTTACTATAACTAAGTATTCCACTACCATGCGCAAAGATGTCTTGAGTCAGGCCCCCAAAGAAGCCTTTAGATTCTAAGATTAAATATACTCTCAGAGCAATTCTTTTGCACCATCTGTTTTTTTTGAATAGCAGTTTGGCTGCATATGAAAGCTTTTCTCCGTGACCCTGAGGATTCAAAACTTTTTAAAGAAAGCTAAAAAGATTCTTCCAAGTTTACATGAACTTAGTATCTGGGATCCAAACAGAAGTTTTGTAAGACTAGCCATAAAATTTCAGTAATACCAAAAATGTTAGTGGTCAGTATTTCTACTTGTAACTTTTGGAATGGGAATTTCTCACAGCAGTAGACAAGATTGAGATGTATAGTCTCAAGCTTTACTGCATTAGCAATATGTCTTGTCTTATTCACTAACTTTAATACAGAACTGTACCTGTAAAAATGTGTTAATGAAGAATACTCATCATCAGTCTCCTTGAATGGAGAGGTTAGCTATTCAGAGAATATATTGTTGCTCTCATACAGATTTGTTATGCTATTAAAAAAAATTACGTTCATTTGTCTTCAATAAAAGTAAATTACTTCCCTAGATATCAACAGCTTTTAATATGCTGCATGTAAACAGGTGAGTAATCTTTTATCCTAGGCAAAAGACTCAGTGAAAAAAAATTCAGTTCTACTTTTTTCATAACAAACATAAAGGTATAAAATTAGTATAGACATTGCTATATAAGTTTCTGAAAAGTTACTACAGAAAGCTCCCATGGGCTGACCTCCTGGAAGGTCAGTATGATCTCTATAATAGGATCTTTAAAAAGTGGAAAGTGTGGGAGTGAGTGTTTAGGTTATTGGTGTATTAAATTACTTCACTTCCAAATTTAAGTCAGTTCTTCAGTAAGGCTGTGACCCATAAACTGCTTGTAAAACATTGTAAATTAAAATTACTTTTTAAATGTTTTATAGATATAGCATTAATATTGTTGTATATCTTTGGAGATTAATAGCTCTACAATTACCTGAAATAACCATGGCAACAGAGTAAATTTTCACTGGGCACCAGTTACTCACTAATGGTTGATGTAATTACAAAGAAACAAGATAATAAAAACCCAGAAATTATTTGTTATCCTTTGACTTCAATACATTAATTATTGCCATGCAGAGTTGAAGGACTCAGGAATTTCAAGCATTTTTTTCCTTGCTGCAACACATCAGACTTCTCAGGAACTGCTCCATAGTCTGCCCCCTCTTTTCAGCACAAGTTAGCACTTTAATGAATAACGTAGTATCTGTTGTGAATTCTATTAGACTGTTTTGCGTTCTAGAAACATCAAACAATAAGACATGACAAGGTCATGAGGCTGAAATAACATTGCCTTGGATGCTTTGGAAAGTCTAAAGCTGTGATTCAGACAGGGATGCCTCTGCTTGATGCCTCTCTCCAAATTTTTTGTGATAATTGAAGCGTGACCTGAAGCTATCTGTGTGCGTATGTGTGCATGGTTCTGTGAGTTAGTTTGTTTTCGATGTAGACTGTACAACAGAAATCTAGTTACTAAATGGGTTATGGATATTTAACAGTTATTATCAAATACCACAGCTCTTTGGAGCTGTGTCCCCTCTAAACATCACAGTTTAAGTGCCAGCTGAAGCACTGGAAGGAAGGCCTTTTCTGATCTCTGTCAACTGATAGGAATCGATATTAGGAAATTCCCTGATATACTTTCAACCTGCTTAATTATTTTAATTATAACACAGCTTATTGCATTCAGGAAACAACAGGAAATAGCTTAATGTCAAATAGGACCTTGTTCAGCAAGATGAACTAGCCTCATGGATGACTGATAATACATTGGTCATACTAAGTTGCATGTGAAGGAAAACGTTAAGTGGAGCTGGGTTAGACAGAGAAGAAAATGACATTTATGTTTCAGGTGTCTGTTAACTAAATGTTAATGGACTAATGTCTGTGTCATAATGACAATCCCAATAAGAGGACACAGACGTGTCTTGTTTGAGAAATTTTAAATTACCTGTGGGCTTTCAGGACATCCTCATAGTTCATGGCTTGTGGCTCTTGGTTTGTATGTTGGTTTTGGGGTTGTGGGGTTTTTTGTTTGGTTTTGTTTTTTTTTTTTTTTTTTGTAAATCAGCTACACTTTGTGTAAGCCTTCAATGGGAAATTGTTTAGTTCCTTCATTTTCTTTGTAATCCATTATTTCAGCTATGATTATGTGACAAAGTTTTTATTTTTTTGTTTGTTTTCTGTTCATTTTTATTCTAGCAATACATTATTTCTGGACAAAGAATAAAGGCTTAGACATGAAATACCACAATCATTACATGTCAGTACTAGCATGATGAATCACATTTTAGTATCTGAGAACTGTGACCATGGTCTAGGTTAGCTAAAGGAGTGACTATTACCCTTCCCCTCTGATTCCAAACTTTCTTTTATATTTAAAAATATTACGGTGAAAAGAAACTGATGACAGAAGCTGTGCCAAAGCCCAGCCACCAGCTTCAGTACAGGCAGTGACCTTCATGGAGAGTAAATCCACATAAAGCCCTACTTTGCTGAACAGAGAGCTCATCAGGTGAAGACTTCAAGAGAATAGCCTGGAGACAGCGGAGCAGAATCACAAATAAAGGCTCTGCTGGAGTTGGAACAGAAGTCTCTGCACTGGGGATGATGCCTGTTAGCAGGGCCATTTACCCCCTTTGCCATTTTGATGACATTTTAACAATTACTCTGAAGACAGTAGTTACCTTTCCTCACCAGGATGCTGCCTTGCTCCCCAGGCAGCTATCACCTGTGGCAAAGCTCTTTTATTTGCCTCCCATCGGCCTCAGGAATCTATTAGTACAGAAGAGCTGCTTGAGAAGCTGAACAAACTCCCAAAACTTCTGTCCAACAGCAGCTGGTATAGATGGCTTTTCAGATGCTCCCTTTTTCTGCAGACATCCCTTGCAGCTTAACTAGTTCCTGAACATCACAGTGTCTGTGTTGATTCCTGTAGTAATGTGTAACTCTCTTTGATCCACTTACGTATATGAGCTTCACCTCTATTTGGGCAGGGTTTTCACTTAGCTCCACATCTCCTTTCTCTCACATGATTCAGTATCACAGGTATTGTTCTGGAGTGGAAAGGGAAGAATCTTTCTTTCTGAGACTGTACAGGCACTTATGAGTTACTGATATTCACTAAAGTTGTTTCCTTATCTGAAACACTTTAGCTTAGTGTCTTGACTTCTGAAGTTCACAGAGGTGTGTATGTGTCTGCTTGGCACATTTTCATCCTGGCCTGAAGTAAATGGTCAGACTGGGGTCTGAAGTGGGAGAGCTATACCTCTGTGTATATATATATATTACCGCTGTAACCTATATTCAGGTTAAAAAAAAAAAAACAAAAAAGCAACAACAAAATAAAGAAAAAGAAAAATGAAAGGGGAAGGATGAAGCGCCATACCACCCTCCCCAAATAATTTCACAAAGTAGGAAAAATGGAGAAGGCAGAATAAGGAAGATCCTCAGTATCTCATGAATCACTGGAGACTGCATGCAGACAGGGTGCACCCAAGCTCTTCATAACAAGTAGTTCTCACATATGTCTTGGTGTATCTTTCTTGTATACCCTGAGATAAGCTGATGGCCAGACTTATGGTCAGGTGGGAATTTTTTCTGTGCTTCCCAGGAACATATTTATTAGACTTTTAGGATACAGGAAAAAAAAGCTAATGCAGAAGTTCTTGGACACTCCTGGATGTCCTCAATCCCTTCTGATCTCTTCCAATAGCACTACATAGCTACTGCTTCTTGGAAGAGTTTATTTACTTGTAAAATCATAAGAATGGAAATAAATGATATGAAGACCCTTTTAAACTGGGCATCTATTGTATTGTTGTATTGCTGGGGACTGGAGATGATTGTGATTTTGCAGAGAAGTGCACGTTTGCTTGAAGTCTATTCATTTTGGCAATACTGAAACAAATGACTTGCAGGCATATTTGTGGTAACGATTCCTCATACTTTCACATGCACTTACTTCTCAGCATATGTGTAAGCTACCTTATTTTCTTTTTTTTCTTGTGGAAAATCATAACCATGAACTCTTCTCAGAAGGACTACAAGAAATGTGCTTGCTATTACTGGTGCTACAAAATGAATTCAAAATGAAAAAAATACCCAAGAACAACATTTTTAAAATATATGAACATACATGTGATAACATTAAAATGAACATTTTCCACCCAAGAACATTTGATACTATTCAGTCTATAATATCATGCAAACAAAATTTTATGCATTTATTTACATGCTTTCATAGTTGTTTCCCCCAAAGCCTTATGATCCACTTATAACTTCCTCTTCTAGTACAAGGTAGTATTAGCTTGTATTAGTTAATGTCACATCACTTTGCTATTATTTCGGTATGTTACCAGAGTGGTATTTATCTTGCAGTTGAATTTTATGCTGTATGTTGATTTTTAAGGGATTGAGTTATGTGCCCCCGTTGCATACAATATCTGTTCCCAGAGTCTGTTGGCTTTTTTTTTGACTCACGGGGTTCTTCAGCTGCAGAACTGAACTAATCTTCTCTGGCACACGATGTATGCCATAGATTTTAAGACAAAACCTGTCTATGGATTTTCTGAGTATAGAATGAAACCAGGATGGATTCTTCCAAGTATGCTGGTAGCACTGAGCTTTTGGGCCACATATAGGGAATGGCAAGCTTTTTCTCTCACTCTCTGCCTCCTCTCTACCCCCCAAATCCCCTTCCCTATCTGTGATGATGTAATTGTGTGGACAGGACTGTCCCTTTTCCAGAGGTGAAAAGAACATAGCTAAGATGGCAGGGGAGGTCCAAAAGGGCTCATATTCTGTTCCTCAGTAGTTCCTACCCCATCGGAACCTCCTTCTTCACACTCCTTTCCTGGGACTGATGGATGTTTCTGCCAATGCCACAGTGCTAATGCCTGCCTTGCTTTAGCACCTACCTGTGAAGAAGCTCATCTACACGTCCAACCCCTCCAGTTAGCCCTGGAGTGGGAAAAGTCATTCATATAGCATTGTCCAACCTCTGTGAGGAGAGGTGAAGGGAGAGGTACAGCCTTGCTGTCCAGAGAAGAACGGGATCAGCCGATGTTGAGAAATATAAAATCACCTTCACAATACCATGTCACCATAGCAGGACTGGTGTCTAGCAGTTTAAATTCTTTATCTGGCAAAATATGAAGTTTAATCCATGATGCGGTTGTATTACAGGTAAACTTATTTGCTCTTAGTAGACTTAAGGTGTTGTAAGGAGATCTGTCCTTTTATATTCTGGAGCAAATCACAGAATCACAGAATTTTCAGAGTTGGAAGAGATCAACTAGTCCAACTCTAGAGATCATCTAGTCCAACTCCCCTGCCAAAGCAGGATTGCCTAGAGCACATTACTCAGGACTGCATCCAGGCAGGTCTTGAAAATCTCCAGAGAAGGGGGCTCCACAACCTCCCTGGGCAGCCTGTGCCAGTGCTCTGTCACCCTAACTGTAAAGTTTTTTCGTGTGTTGGAACAGAACTTCCTATGTTCCAACTTGCACCCATTGCCCCTCGTCCTGTCACTGGGAACCACCGAGAAGAGTGTGGCTCCATCCTCCTTCAACCCACCCTTTAGATATTTGTAAGTAGTAGTAAGGTCTCCCCTCAGCCTTCTTTTCTTCAGGCTAAAGAGTCCCAGCTCTCTCAGCCTTTCTTCATAAGAGAGATGCTCCAATCCCTCAATCATCTTGGTTGCCCTTTGCTGGACTCTCTCCAGCGAAATACTACAAAAGAACATGAACAAAAACTTCACCAGTGTAGTTTGTTTGCTGAGAGCAGCCAAGAGCAGATGCTTGGGGAGTGAATGTAGGGAACAAAGAAAATGTAGAATAATTTTTCTCCTCTATGCTCTTCTTTCAATTAGTAGCTGAAAGACTGCATGAACCAGAGTTACATCCAAATCACTGCTTTTAATAATCACTTATAGACATACTAATGAACAATAGGGCAAAATTGCTTTTTAATATAACTGTACTGTTGGCTGCAACAACTCAGTTTCATCTTCAAATTTTATTCATTTTAGGGTAAGTTTTATGAGATATCATGTCTCCGTTCTTGCTGTGGCAAGAAGTTCTAACACATTCTGGAAGGAAAAAAGTACTACTTGTTATTTGTTATTTTAAATATCATGTACTAATGATACCCACCCTGACTGATGTTCTCATGCAGGGGTGGAACGAACTGTTCCTTTCACAGAAGTACACATTTCTAATAATTCACTGTGCTGAGGACCAACATATCAAATAAATTATACACATCTCTGCAGAATCATAATTAAAATTCTTGTCCATCAGCTTCAGTAATATAAAGTTGTACTGCCTGACCTGGAATTGATTTATATCAGTTTATTTTAATACCAAATTCTTTACTTTCTGTATGAGCCTTGTAGTGGGTACCACCATAATTTATATCACATATGCCCCAAATCTGTATATAATTCATTTCCTGTAGCACTCTCAGTTTCTCTTTGGTTCTATTTTGTACATTCATACATGAACAGACAGAATCTACCCTGCAGTAAGTAAGATAATGCCTAAACATGGGCATTGAATGCCATTTCAGATACCCCAGGGTATCCATCTGGCCTCCAGCTGCTGCCTCAGAAAGGCATGGGTTCTCTGTCATATGCATATTCTGCATATCTGTGTGGATGTCTCCAGTATGGTAGGATATTTAAACCGTCAATAAGCACCTGTGTTTACAGCAACTGGATGCAATAATGTTTTATTGTCCTAATCTTGAACTGAGAAATTTAGGGTAAGCATAAAAAGAAGTCTTTTCAGATTTTGAATAGGTGTAAGAAAATGATCATTTTTTATTTTAGTAACCACATTGCTCATTGCTTGAAAATGTCTGCTGTATGGAGATTGAGCAGATAATAGCTTCATTTCTCACAAACCTTACATAGTTTGATACCATGTGTATTCCTCCTCTGTCTGCCAGCCTAACATTCACAAATTAACTTTTGTTATTTCTGATCAGTTGTTTATAGTTCTCTGTTTTTTTGATGGTTTTTTTTTGTTTTGTTTTGCTTGTATTTAGTCTTTCCATTGATTTCGTTTCAACCTTCTATTTCATTTGTCTCATTGAAATACTTATCAGTGACAAATTTCTTGTTTAATTTTACAAATGCGTTCTTCTTCTCTGGGAACTCTCAGTATGGAAAGTTCAAATGGTTACTCTCCCTCCTTCTACTTTACTGAGAACAATTTAATTCATGTATATCTCTGTAGTACTTTTTCCTTTTAATGGCTAATTAAAATGAAATGCTAATTAAAAATAAAAATCTGAACCCCCAACTACAGCACTTGAAACTAAGTGTATGAATTAATGAAATAAGGGTTGATCCTAGAAAACTGAGTCTTCCAATAAAGCCAAATTCTAACAGATGGTGCATTCTGAAGTTTTTGATATAGAACAGCTAACTGTATTATAGTGTACAATAAACTGCTTGACTTCTGTTCACCTAAACATACACTTGAATCTATGCTGACTGCATTAGGACTCATAACAGATAAAACAGCCTATGTGGAACAGCTCAAAGGAAGAAGACTTAGTTTAAATTTTCATTTCAGTTTAAAAAATGAAATTAATATCAAGCCACTGAAATCTGGTGAAATAACAGATTTGTATCTGGTACCAAGCACTGTAATGAAATTACCTCCACCTGAGTTGGAATATTCTGTAAATCGCAGTTGTAAGACTTACCAACACAACCACTTTTCTACATTTTCTCAAGGCACTGAAGTAGCAGTGCCTCATAATAAGTAAATTTTTATTAAAGATTTTCATATAAGAAAAACTCAAGGTTGTTAATTTAATTTAACAGAATTTTTTTTTTTTTTAATAAGGCTCACCAGCATTCTTAATTTAGGAACCGTTACAGATTAATCACTTTATTATGTAGTTGGCCACCACTACACATGAACTTGTGGTTTTCCAGTCATTCCACTTCTTTTCCACCACCTGAGATGTAAAGAGAACAACTTCGCTGGAAGGCATCCAGGCAAGTGTGCTCCGTAACCTTACAGGGAACTAAGATTACAGTTTGCATTAGGAGCAGGGGATGTTTTAGATCCATGTGAAATGTAACTTGATAAAGTAGGCACATGTAGGATAAGGTAGTTGCAGAGCAGCATCTTAAGAATATCAAGGTACATGTTTAAGGATTTCTTCAGAAGAATGTGTATTTTCAAGTTCAGAGCACAAAGGACCTGTCATAAAACAGTTGTTTATCAGAAAGAGTCCTCCTTGACATCAGTGTAAGGGATTAAAAATTCAAAAGGATTCATTACATCCTAGATTCTAAATTAAAAACCTTATGCATTATACTTTTTTCTTTTCTCTTTAAAAAACATTTCTGGCTACTTTAAGCTGCGTTTTGAAAGGCTCATAAACAGCTGAGGTCACAGACACATTGCTTCAGTGATGTTTAGCTAATGTGCTAGTTTAACACCCAGAGTTGTTTAATGCAGCTGGCTGTAAACTGGGAAGAAGGAGGGAGAATTTCTTTCAGTACCAGATTATTATTTCATATGTACAATAAGTAAATGTGTCCTTAGGCTTAATAAAATGTGACTTATTATTTTATGCAGAGGTTATGGATTGTCTTCAAATGAATGGTAACAGAAGTATTCTACAAAGCATCCTTCTACAGGGTTTATAGAAGATTATTTATTTAGTCTGATTTTGGAGTGATTTTGAAGCAGGATCAGCCATTCAGTGTTTCAAAAAATCTAAGGGACTTGGTATGCAATACAGCAAAGACTCTGAAGCTTTTTGGTGACCACATCATATTTACAGTATATATGGCTGTGAAAAGGATGTCCAGTAGTAGACAAATGCTTATGTTTATGACTTGAAAAGCTTAGGACACCTGGCAGTTCAGGTGCACAAGCCAGTATTTCTTTGTCTGTATTTTGAACCGCATCGTTGGATGCAGCCACAGCTCTGCTGTCAGGACAAGGTAATCACTTTGTGCTGTGATGTCTTTGAAGGAGTAGAAGAATGGATGGAGCTCTGCCTCTATGTGTTTCTCACTGTATCTTATCCCTTTTGGTGAAGTAGTTCCTGTAAAGAAAAATGAACACTTTCGTCCTATACCAACTGTGAGACTGAACTGCTTCTCTTTCCTTTACAGACTAAGGACACTAAGTGAGCTGAATTTTCCTATTTTGTTTTACCTTTTTAACTGCAAAAGAGTCTGTAAACTTTTTCAGCAATGCTTCATTGTGAAATTTGAAATTTTCCTTCCACTTATCAGACTACAGTTATACACCAGAAAAAAAAAAAAAAAAGACAAAAAAGACTTTCTAAGAGCATTCTGGAATTGCTCAGCAAATAGAGACTTCAGAAACAGAACTTAAAGTAACTATGTTTATATATTGAAAAAATAAAAGAAAAAAAAAAAGGATTGCCACAAAGGAAAGATGAAGAAGATGAAGGCTCACACATGACTTTCCATAGTTAGGCAAGCTTATTATGTATTCTTGAAATTATGCCATGTGTTTCTGTTTCAGGCGACAGATTGAATAACATTACTCGAGGCAATCATGGGTTAGAATTATGCATGGCAACACAACCACACAGAGAACAAAATATGAAAAGGCCTAAAGACACAGTTCCCCCTGCGCTATTTAACTACCTTGTTAAATGATTTCTGAAAAATTATGAAAAAAAAATTATTAAATTAGTGAAATTATTTAAAAACTGTGGGCTGCTTTGTGTTCTCTGAGGTGGTGTACGCTAGTGTTACAGGGATGTTTTTTCCCAAGCAAAAATAGCATTTTTCCCATGATGGTGACCAACAAATGTGGTTCCTGGATCAGGATACCTAAGTTCATTTTCTAAGATAAATACCCTATCCAAGAACTTTTCAGTGTGGTTTCCCATCTTTTTATCTAAGCTGGAATTTATATAACCTGGGCTCGCTACCTCAGATCAGTGTTGCATTCTGTATTGCTTTCCACAGTGGGTTGCATTTAGGTTTAGCAGCCAGACCTCAATGACCATTAAGTGGATCAATTAAACACTCAATGTCCTAAACTAGAACTGAGATGCAATTCCCTGTAATGGTAATGATATAGTACAAGAATACGTGGCAGTACAGTGCCAGATATCAAGAGTGCTCAGTTCTGCATATCTGGTTTTCAAAAAAAGAGGCACTTGTACAACTTAATGGCATTTGTTACAGTGTTATATACCGAATCTAGACATGCCTCCACTTATGCTATTAGTTATGGCCAGCTACAGTGTTTCTCCATGTGGTTTAATTATCTGATCTCTATACAGTGTTAATCAGTTTTTCCACAGAAGTATTCACTTTGACTTGGTGGACTATCCAACAAAGCACATTTTCTTAGAAAACCTTTTCATTTTGTACACTATCCATTCTCAGGTGAACTGTTCATTCACTGGGGTATATTTTTCTTCAGATGAGATTAACATTTTTTTAAGAACACTAATTAACCATTGGTGATTTTTTTATAGCCTTGAGGCCTCTAGTTTCCTTCTATCCTTATGCTTTCAAGGCTTCTGCTACCACCTTGCATTGATAATTTTGGGAACCCTTGGTAAAATCCTCAGTTTTTCTTCAAATGCCTTTAAGCTTTGCTTTCCTGGTTATGTAGCTAATGGTTTATCAGCACAATCTGGTACTGCATACCTCCTTATTTTAGGTCCATTAAATGTTTCATTCCACGATGCAACAACGAACTAAAAGACATATATTAGTCATAAGACATTGACAGAATGAAAATAATGGTCTGGTACTGCTTCCTAACAGTATCTACTAGTTATGGCAGCACTGCTAGAGCGTAGTCAAATTTACTTTACAGCAGGCATTGTGACTTTTAACGTACTTTCTAAAATCTGCTATTCAACAGAGGGATAGCGTGTTCTTCCCAGTGTTTGGGGGTGTGAACCTTTTGTGACTTATTCCAGATTTTAACAAGCTTAATTTTATTAACTTGGAAAAGGTTGTTTTAACTTCTACTGTATGAGAAAGGTCTTATTGGACTCAGTTGGAGTGGCAGGGGGAATGAACAGGATGCTATGTCCCTGTTGACCGAGGTGTGCAGCGTGAGATGCTGTTACGCTTTAGCTGAGAACACCACTACATCAAAGAGAAAGATGATTCTGGCCTGTACGATAGTCTGTCTCTTTATACGTGATATTTCTAAGGCCAGCAATAGATTATAAGATCACACTGTTATTGCTGAGCATAATAACGTCTGAAGTTCCCATCAGTCTTAAGGGATACAAAGGACATCTGTTGGTAAAAGATATCTGTTCTTTCCATGAGCTCTTCAAATGCTGCTGAGTGGAAAGATGAATTCGGTCATTACTTGAGAGTAATATTGTGAAGGTTAACTCCGTACCTACCTACATACCAACAACAGTTGAGCATGTTTTCATTGGGTGGAAAGAATTTATTGGACCAACCTGCTATTTGAGCAGTGAAGAATAATTTCATTGCTTGGAAGATTGTAGACTGGCATTTTTCTTGCCCTTCATTCTGTCACATGAATTGGGAGCAAAGCAAGGAGAGCCTTCCAAAATTTTGTGTTGAGTCTCCTGTATCTTCATGGGGTCTTAAGCCTTTATCACACATAATTTTTTGATACTCCTCTCCCAGGGTTGCTCACATTTACTTTTTGCAGCCAGACTTTTGCTGGCAGAACTGTGAAATTGGCACAGTAGTTAATGTGCCACTTGTCACTCTCAAAGCACTGTTTATTTCACTGGATATCAGTTTTCTATAAAAGCTGCTATACAAAATGAAAGAACAAAATACTTTATGGGAGACAGATAGATATACAAGAAGAAGTATTTATGCTGAAATTCTGGGATATGTAGATTGCTACTCCCACTGCTACTGGCTAGCTTCTGCTTGATATATATGCAGAATTTCAAGTGGGTTCTCTGGGAACCTCTCACAGTGGACTTAGTGCCTCTAGGTGCTACATTAACAAGTCTTATATGGTAGGAATTTACTGTGAACTGGTTATTCTCCTTTTCTTGGATGTTCATACAGAGAAATGTGAAAACATTGGGGGGTGGGTTTTGTGGTGGTTTGGGCTTTTTCCACAGAAAAGATAGATTTCATTCTCTAGTCACTGAAATAGAACTTAAATACACTTGAATTTGTCTTCAATGGACCTCAACTATAGATATGATTCACCTGTACATATGGATTTGGTGGATGGGTGAAAATGACATTCTTTGTGTAGTTTTTGAAAAGTCTCTGTTGGAGTGCAGATCCTTGATGTCACCTTCAGGGAATTCATCAAAATGTCTTCTAATTTGGCTGGCCTGGTTGCCAAGGCAGACATGTAGTTTTCAATCTTTGAACATTTTGTTGATCGAAGTAATAACAGTGTCAATTTATAACTTTTGACAGCTTCAGCAATGGACTTTTCTGTCAAGTAGTGTCATGTATAAAGGAGAGAGCAACAAACACAGCTGCTATCCTCAATTTATTTTGATAAAACACTTTTACATAGGTAGTCAGTGCTAGAAACTGATCACATTAACTGTGACCAGATTTAGACCCTTGCACCTCAAGATCTTTAAAGAGCATTGGCTCCTAAGTTGATTATATTACTTTTATCTTCATACTTAACAGCGGAAATTCTTTATGAAGCTTATTACAAGATTGCCATTTTGTTCCTACTGCATTGTATTCACATCCTAAAGTGAAATTGTGCCCTTCTGAAAATCAAAAGGAGTTTCTCCACTTATGTTTTATCACGGAATTTCCTAATGTTCTGTAATACACACACATAAAGAAACAACCAACTAACCAACCAACCAACCAAAAATAAAAAATATTGCAAAAGATTATATTTTTAAATTGTTTTAATTAACACATAGATAGGGTAAATTTTGTGGTGATGATAATAACACACATTTTCTCTTTGTGAGATTTTTGGATTTATTACCATACTAGCTTTGCATTATGACGAAGCTGCTCAATCTCTAATTAGCACTTTTTCTCCAAAATATATTTTCTGGAAAATTGCTTTAAAGGTATTTATCCTAATTGTTTTTTAATTTTTTTTTAGGGAGTGCTGGAACACCTGTTATCTTCAATGAAAATGGAGATGCTCCTGGACGCTATGATATTTTTCAGTATCAAATCACCAACAAGAGTACCGAATACAAAGTAATTGGTCAGTGGACTAACCAACTTCATCTAAATGTAAGTACTAGTTTGATTATGACATTGGAGAAAACTCATTTGAGTATAACATTACTTCAGAACATTTAAAAAATGGTGATGATTTATTCTCCGTCAGTTGGCAGAATAAAGTTCTTCCATTCTGTTCTTGAGAAGACAGTAAAAGATAGCACAATAACCTGAACCATATTCTTTATATTTTAAAGTAGGTTGGGTTGTGTATTTACCTGTTCCTTTAAGTGGTATTTTAGAATCATTATCTATCTGATATTCCTCAGACTGATTATTAAGTTACGCAGGGAAATACTATCTCATCCTTCAAAATAGAGTGTCAGACAAAATGATAGGTACATATATATTGCCCAGGTATTTCAAATAATATAAGGGGATGGAAACGTATTTAGTAAAAGAGAAGTTTGGACTATCTAACCACTTCTGATTTAGTTGAAACCCTGGGATGATGAACTACTGCAATAAAAATATTTCTTGACTATAAAGGGACAATTTGGAGTTTTTCTATGTAGTTAACAAGGATTAGTATAACCTCTTATTACTTAATAGTGGAAGAAACAAAAGACACAACAACTTATCCATCCCTAGGAGGTGTTTCTAATTACTGACTTAATATATTCTGCAAGTTTTTTGGTAGTTAAGCCCCACCTCTGTACAGAATTATATTTGTTTTGAAAATTGCCACCCCAATAAGATTCAAAGAATATTATAGGCAATATTTGTATGACAGCTAAGCATCAAGCCACAGTTGTAACTTGAGAAGTTGTTGTGTCCAAGGCACTTCCTTCTGCCAGAAGAAGGCTCTATGCGAGGAGAGCTACATTCATGAGAAAAGCAAAAAAAAATTAACCAATTTCCTTTTTAGCTGTGCAATATTTACGGTTTACTTGAGCTATGTTCGCCATTTGGGTAGCTCTGCAAACATGAAATATCAAGTCTTGTTCTACTAAAGGCTGATGAGAAGGGCAACAGTGTGAATTGATGACTAGATTCACCAAACGGAGTTTATGCAGTGACTTTAATCAAACCACAGAAAGCAGGTTTTAAACATCTCTGGTTTTCTGTGTGAGAGGTTCTTGAAGAAGAGTAACAAAGACAGCATAGTAAATATTTACAAATTATTCTCCTGTTGAGACTACTTTGCAATAATTATCTGAGTGTTACCCACAGTAACACATATGATAGCTCCTTGTTTTCAGCCACAGCTGTTAAACCACTTTACCATATCTACCACTTAATATCTATAACTACTTGGCAAAGACTCATTTATTTAATTCTTCTGACCAAATAGAAAAAAACCCTACCATGTAGAAACCATGTTTAGAGATTGTCTGGCAGTGTTATCACCCTTCACCAATCTGATATCTGTCCTTTGAAAGGCATGAAAGGGGAAAAAAAAAATGATTAAACAAGTTTAATAGTAAACAGTAATTTCTGGAAAACACTAGAGTTAGACCCTTATCATAACTATTATGGCATACATTTCAGATCTTGATAATTGTTTCAGTTTTCTGAAAAGTTAGTACTTATTAAGTGAGCTGAAAAACTGATACACACTTTTTGCACAAATGTTAGTACTAGCACAGCAGTTACGTAGCAGTAGCTAAAAGCTATGTTAGAATTTGCTCCAATTTTAATTCCATTCCAATCTGCCTTTGTCTATTTCCCCCTAGACTGCTAAATTTTTCATTAAGCCCATAGCTTTTCAGTCCCATTATTTCTGCCTGATGTATGTGTACTTCAGGGAGTTCTCTGAAATAGGATTAGATTGGCTGCTACTCAGACTACTGAAACCACACCATGATAACCATACTGACCACAAAGTTAACAGGAAAGGATTTATCTAAGGACATCTCTTGTTAACTCTCATTAAGAATGGATGTGTTAAGATGTTCTTTGCCTCTGTTTTTTCATCTTTTTTTTTCACCTCCATGAGCTCACATGCTGGATACAACTGGTTGTCCAAATTCGCGGGCGAGCTCTGTCTAGCATGTGGAGTCATGGAGATGTAAACAGGCCAGTACACTGCTCCACGGTGGGTGTTTCTGCTCGCAGCATTGTACTATGGCCCCGCTCTTGTCCCACAGCCCCTGCTCTGCTGCGCACCCCCTGCTCACACAGACCAGGGTGCGAGCAGGCACACAGGGCTCAGTACAACTGGATTGATTCAGCAAGATGTTTCTCTCCCTAACTTTCATTCCTGTTTCCTGACTTACTGATCTTTATCTAAAGCCTGGAAGATTTCTAAAGGGACGACTGGGTTTTATTTCTTAAAGTTTGTCAGGGCTTGAGATGCTGGATGCTGGTGTCCATCAGTGTCCGCAGGCAATGGTAGGATAACAATGAAGAAGGAAGTTTTAATAGAGGTGGTACAGTTTATTTCTGTCTGTTTCTACGTTCACTAAACTTATTTAGTGCATGTCAATGCATGCAGCGTGGGCAATAAACAGGAGGAGCTGGAAGCCACTGTGCAGTGGGAAAACTATGATACAGTTACCATCACGGAAACATGGTGGAATGACTCAGGTAACTGAAGTGCTGCAATGGATGGCTATAAACTCTTCCAAAGGGATAGGCAAGGAAGGAGAGGTGATGGGGTAGCCCTGTGTGTTAGGGAGTGTTTTGATTTTCTAGAGCTTAATGATGGGGATGATACAGTTGAGTGTTTATGGGTAAGAATCAGGGGGAAGGCCAACAAGGCAGATATCATGGTGGAATTCTGTTATAGACCACTCAACCATGATGAAGAGGCAGATGAAATATTCTATAAGCAGCTGGGAGAAGTCTCTCACAATTGCTAGCCCTTGTTCTCATGGGGGACTTCAACTTACTAGATGTCTGCTGGAAATACAATACAGCGGAGACGAAACAATCTGGGAGGCTCCTGGAATGTCTGGAAGATAACTTCCTGACACAGCTGGCGAGTGAGCCAGCTGGGTAAGGCACCTTGCTGGATGTGCTTTTTGTGAACAGAGAAGGACTTGTTGGTGATGTGATGGTTGGAGGGTATCTTGGACATGGGAATAGTGATCACAAAATGATAGAGTTTTCAGTTCTTGGAGAAGTAAGGAGGGGAGTCAGCAGAACTGCCAGCTTGGACTTCCAGAAGGCAGACTTTGGCCTGTTTAGGAGCCTGATTGACAGAGTCCTTTGGGAAGCAGTCTGGAAGGGTAAAGGAGTCCAGGAAGGCTGGACATTCTTCAAGAAGGAAATCTTAAAGGCACAGGAGCAGACTGTCCTAATGTGCCAAAAGATGAGCCAGCGGGGAAGAAGAATAGCCTGGCCAAACAGAGAGCTTTGGCTGGAACTCAGGGAAAAAAAGAGAGTTTATGGCCTTTGGAAGAAGGGGCAGGCAATTCAGGAGGACTACAAGGATGTTGTGAGGTTATACAGGGAGTAAATTAGAAGGGCCAAAGCCCAACTAGAACTTAATCTGGCTACTGCCATAGAAGACAATAAAAATGTTTTTATAAATACATTAACAACAAAATGAGGGCTAAGGAAAATCTCCATCTTTTATTGAATGCAGAGGGGAAAATAATAAGAAAGGATGAGGGAAAAGCTGAAGTACTTAATGCCTTCTTTGCCTCAGTCTTTAATGGTAAGACCAATGGTTTTCCTGGTACCCAGCCCCCTGAGCTGGAAGACAGGGATGGGGAGCAGAATGAAGCTCCAATAATCCAAGGGGAAATGGTTAGTGACCTGCTACACCACTGAGACACACACAAATTGATGGTGTTGAGTGGGATCCATGCAAGGGTACTGAGGGAGCTGGCAGAAGAGCTCACCAAGAAACTTTCCACCTTTTATCAGCAGTCCTGGCTAACCGGGGAGATCCCAGTCAACTGGAGGTTAGTAAATGTGATGCCCATCTACAAGAAGGGTGGAAAGGAGGATCTGGGGAACTACAGACCTGTTAGCCTGACTGTGGTGCCGGGGGAGGTTATGGAACAGAACATACTGAGTGCCATCATGTGGCATGTACAGGACAGGCAGGTGATCAGACCCAGTCAGCATGAATTTAGGAAAGGCAGGTACTGTTTGACTAACCTGGTGTCCTTCTATGACAAAGTGACCCACTTAGTGGATGAAGATGTGGATGTTGTTTACCTGGACTTTAGTGAAGCCTTCAACAACATTCTCCTGGTGCCAATGAATCAGAGGGAACACAGTGGATGTTTTCATTGGTTTCAGTGAAAACATTTATATTTGTTGAAGGCCAAGCAGTATCAAGATGGCAGAGCACTTTTTACCCTTCTGTTCTAGAAATGAGATGCTTTTAAAATATAATACTTTTCCCACTGTATCCTCTTTTTTCCTGCAGTTTCCTCTTAGTGACATGTCACTTAGACACATGTCACTATGGCTTTTAATGAATCTCTATCAACTAGATATCCTTTATAAATACTTCTACTCCTGTTTTTACAGATACTTCTTCCTCAAATTGTGTGGTAACACGTTGTAGCTATGATGTGTTTATGATTGTGCTAATCTATATGGCTGGCATTCAGACAATTCATGGCTTTTTAAAATCTATTTATTTTCTATGACAGAAAAATAAATCACGAAAGTACCGGGTTTGTAGTATAGTTCAACCTTTGGAACAGTTAATGTAACTAAGATTAAAACATGACTTGCATCTAAATAATTGAATAAAATGGTTTCCTTTTCTCATTATGATTTTTTTCCCCTTCCTTTTTGTTTTCATTTTCCTTAGGGTGTTTGATATTTTCTCTGTTGGGTTTTGGCTGTGGGTCTCTGTTGTGTGAGCTATGGCTCCTCACCCTATGGAGAGCCCTGGTTCTGTCTCTGACCCCAGCTTTCAGGATTCAGGAATCCTCTGCTGTTGTCTCTGATTCCTCAAAGTTTTCATTGACTCTGCAGGGTCCTTGTGGTCAAGCTTCAGATTGTTCATTTTTTGGTGTAGTGTTGGCTTTCTGTTTGGGCAGAAAGTGCTGAGTCTAGATAGATAAAGTCTCTGTATCATGCTCCCTAAGGGGTTCTTGGTGAGCAGGCTTCACCAGCTGCAGAGAGGCTTCTAGTTGTGATGCTGGTTTCTCCCTGTAGTCCCCAGTAACATTAATGCTCTCCTTTAGGCGGACTGACCTTTCAGATTTCCTCTGAAACAGCTATAGCTTCCAGATGTAGCAACTTCGTGATTACTGATCAGTACCACTCTTGCAATTCTTACAAAACAAATGCATGAGTAACAATGCTGAGAGATACAGTATAGAAATTAAATTAAAAAAGAATCATGATATTCAAATTTTTTTTTGGTGATTCTTGAGTTTGAATACAGTATTTCAATCTTTGACAGATGCAAGGGAAATCTGAAAGCAGATATTTAGAAACATCAAACTATAATCTCAAAGAACCTGATAATCTTTTATACAATTATCACTTTACATGATTCTGACAATGTAAATTTACACCATTTTTATAGTCCTTGTACTCTTTAAGGTTGCCTGACTTTAAATGATCTTAAAATACTGGAAATAATCAGACCCTAAAAATGTTTAGAATCTCTTTGAAGGAAAAAATAATTGCATTAGAACTTCTGATGATTGACTACATGCTAACTGTCAGGGTTTTCTGTTGTTTGCTTTCCTCATTTTCTTTTCTTTATAAGTAGAAGAAGATAACTTATTTTTCAGGAAACTATGATAGTTAAAATCCTTTCTTCCAAAAAAATATTCTGGATTTCATAATGAATAAACCTCCAGGAAAAGGTAGCTGTTTCTGCCAAAGTTATGTTTTATTCATATTGCAACTGCATTTTGCATAGCAGGTCACATGTAAAAGTTCCCTGCAAAAGTGTGGGTTTAGCAAATTTGAGCTCTCAACCATGTAATCTCTGTAGGAGGAAAGTTGTTAAAAACAAGCTTGCTTTTCCTGACACTTATGATTTGAAATCAACTTCCTTTTATGATTAATAACAAATTCCCTCTTAGAAACTGTGTTCTGTGTTGCACGTGTTGTATTAAGGGCTAGAATGAGATGTTGACTGATAGCCTTTGTCAGTGGCAGTAAACGGAAATAGTTCCAGTCCTAAAGTTTTAATAACAAGTTTCTCAGTTTCCCTTCCTTAGGAATCTATTCAGTTTGTTCTGGTTCATTTTTGAGGGACATTTTTCCCCTCTTTAAAAATGTTAGTTTTGAAACCTAAATGCCAGTTGGAAAAAGCAAAGTTGAAATGTTTAAAAATTTTAAAATCTAATATTTTGACTTTAAAAAAAAAAATCCTTTGTAATATAGTTTAAAGCATTCTCATATTTCATTTCAAGCTTATACATTGGTGTGTTCTACCAAAATTTGTCTTTAAAAATACTAATCTGAAAAAAATATGTAGATCCAAATCCATATTCTTCCAAGTTAGTAATTTTGATTGATGGAACTTCAGGCAGACACAATAATTGGTGCTTTCAGAACTGGGTATTTAGCTGATGCAGTTAAAAAGCTTGAGTGGATATCCATTTATGTGGTATTATTCCTTAAGAAAAAACAAACCATATCAAAACACTGTATGTTTCAAGTGAAAACAGTGAAATTTTAAAGGCAGAATTAACTTGTGTTTGTCTTCCTTTTTTGTTTTCACCAGAGCAAAAGAGTTCTGTTGAAATGCAAGAGAAATTTTACAATAACATATTTTTAACATTCTCATAGAAATAATGGGATGCATAAGCTTTCAGATTTACGGAGTGTGTGCACTCGGGATATAAATGACTCAGGGGCATCAATTTTTCTGTAATGGTCTTGATTTATGACTAAGAAAACCATAAATTAAAATTACACCGATGTGATGAACTATCAGAAAGACAGTCATAATCATCATCAGCCTTAAGCACAGTGTTTGGTGAACTAGTAAAAATTGAGAACCCCACATTGACAATGAGCTTCCCTTCAGGCAGCCATATCTCAAAAAGATTTGAATCAGTATTTGATTTCTCTTCTTTTCTAGGACTCTTGCAAATTATGTATCTAATCCTGAAGGAAACTTCAACACTGACATTAGTCAATTTTTTTTGGAAGTAACAGATTCAAAATGCATTAGTTCCCTTTCTTGTGACATGGTAAAAAAAAATGATTCAAGAAGCTTCTGATGTTTTCTCTAACTGCATGCAGCAAATAAATTTCAAGCTTTGCTGTAGGCCACTATATTTCATTAAAGAATCCAGAGAGCCTCCTTTTTCCAGTGGTAGTTATTATATAATTGATAGATGTTTTCAAATTGCTGAACCTAAACCTTGTGTTTAACAAAAGAACACACTATAGTGACGTACACAACAGGAGCACTTAGTGCTGTATATGATGAAATCTGTAAACAAAATATAACAATCATACTGCCTGCAGGGTGTTCTGCCCATACGTAATAGGGCAGTAGAGATCAAACTTATGGTCCATCTGTGTCATCTGGCTGAAAATTGTTGATACTGGGTTAAAAATAAAACTCAATGAGACAAGCAAAAATGTTTTACGTTCTTCTATTCTTCTTCCCAAAATTATACTTCTGTCTCCCCTTGTTCTACACAGGGCTGAAAGTAGAAAGAGGCTACTACGGGTTTTAGAAAACTGCTTAGATTTTACAAAGCTAGTCCTGATCTTAACTCTGGTCAATAAGTATGACTCAGGATTTATTCTTCTTTACTGTTAGAGTCTGAGGTCAATACGAGACTTGTAATCGTGAAGGACCAATGCTAGACTGAAGAGATAAGTCAACAGTAGGCTACAGTGGATGCAAATTGTAGACAAGTCAAAAAAAATACATGAAATGTGGAATAAAATTGGGATTTTATGATTTTGAAAGGTTACAGATTGTATTATTCATAAAAAAATTACTTTGGGATGGGAGGGAAATAAGCTGAATACAAATGTTGAAAAAGCATTACATGATTTTGAGATGTGCCTGTAGTAAGACAGATGCTATTTCAGACATGATTGAAAATCACATCAGGACTTTTATTCAAGAGCCAAAGACCTTAGAAGAACCCAAGAAGAATGACAATTTGTCTTCCTTCTGAAGCTTTTTATTTCGTTGGTCCTAATAAGTTTTTTTGTCAGGGTGGTTGTTTGTTTTTTTGTTTTTCCCTCAATGAAACAGACATCTTGACTGATTCTCTAGAGAAAAAAAAAAAAAAAAGAAAACAGAAAAAAGAGTTTGACTAAGAAAACATCCTGAACTTGGATAACCATTTGTTCTTTATTAGAATGATACCAGATTGCCAATGAAACAGCCTCTGCTTGAGAGTTAGGATGAATAGGGATTTTTTCTCACCTTGTCAGGGTGAGTGAAAGTCAGGTTTCTCAAATGAAGCATGGGGTTGCAGCTGCACACTTGGCTGTGAATTTGTCACACAATTCTTGAGTGGATGGTAGATATTTTGTAGTTTTTTATGATCATCCTTTGTAAGAAGTTATGATTAGAATGAACTGTTCTTGAAATAACCATAGCCAACAGGACCATGGAGTATTCTTGTTTTTTCAAAAAAACAGAAAGGACCCCTTGCCGTGAATGAAAAAAAAAAATAATTCACTTGTGTTTTAAAATATTCTTTTCTCTTTCACAATAAAAACAAGTGTGCAGTAATAGAACAATGAAAAATCAGCTTTTATATGTATTCCTGGAGAGTTCTGCACTCATATATGGGACTTCAGAGCAGGGTTAGCTACTCCCCTGGTACGAGCTAACGTTGAGACTTTTAGCACAGACAAACAGCCACTGGGCATAGCAGGTAGTTTGGATTATGCATGGCTGGCAGCAAGTCTGCAGCGAATTGCTTTGTGAAGTACCAGTGTGAAACATGGAGCATCAGCATGCTTCTTCCCCAGTCACTTCCATCTTTCTCCTCTCCCCCACAGAAATTTATATATGTATTATAATTTGAAGATTGAGCTGCCCTTTAAACCTAGGAGCAAAATGTTCATGCTTAAAAGCAAAAGTGGTAGATTAAATGACTTTAATTATTGTTCATTTGTGTTACATAATGGAAGTCTACTACTAAATTAAAAATCATTAAATGGAAAACGAAAGAGACATTTAGTGGTTATGATATGATGCAAGAGAATAACCAGCAGTTAGCAGAACATTATTATATGATTATTTTTGCTGCAATTTCTCTTCATCTTGCAGTAGTATTAATTTCATTTCTTTTGGATAGTCAGCTAATATTTATCCAGGACTTTTTATCCTGGTAAATTCCCAAATATTTTTTTTTTAATATTAAAGACAGGGAGTGACTTATTTTCCATATTTCCAAAATGGTATCACTGGGTTTAGCCGTGATATTGGGATAGTCCAGTTTAAGGCAGGGAATATAGAACGTGTAGCTAATCTCTTTGTAATTTCACCTCGCAGCAAACAGATTTAATGTTGAGTGGGGCAATAGGATGTGCAGAGAATGATCGGATCAAATAGGGATGATAGCAGCAATGTTTCCAGCAACTTGATGAATTGAAGTGAAACCCCTTTATGGAAAGCATAGGCATAAAACTAAGCAATGGCTTTGGAACGGGTAAATGAGATTTGCATTGCCAGAGGCCATTGCAGCAAGGAACTCTTAGACTTGTGATGTAATCTATTTGTTCTCTTCCCCAGTGCTATGATCTCATTTGCAGAACTGTGACATCACTTCAAAAAATGGAGTAGCTGGAGAGAGTCCAGCTGCAAGCAATGATAAAGATCAGCCATCTAAAAGTAT